>NC_074667.1:76771881-76934381 GCF_029448725.1 Salvelinus fontinalis
GTAATGGGTCTGAAAGCGTAGCACGGTTAGTTAATGTAATGGGTCTGAAAGCGTAGCACGGTTAGTTAATGTAATGGGTCTGAAAGCGTAGCACGGTTAGGTAATGTAATGGGTCTGAAAGCGTAGCACGGTTAGTTAATATAATTGGTCTGAAAGCGTATCACGGTTAGTTCATGTAATGGGTCTGAAAGCGTAGCACGGTTAGTTCATGTAATGGGTCTGAAAGCGTAGCACGGTTAGTTAATATAATGGGTCTGAAAGCGTAGCACGGTTAGTTAATGTAATGGGTCTGAAAGCGTAGCACGGTTAGTTAATGTAATGGGTCTGAAAGCGTAGCACGGTTAGTTAATGTAATGGGTCTGAAAGCGTAGCACGGTTAGTTAATGTAATGGGTCTGAAAGCGTAGCACGGTTAGTTAATGTAATGGGTCTGAAAGCGCAGCACGGTTAGTTAATATAATTGGTCTGAAAGCGTATCACGGTTAGTTCATGTAATGGGTCTGAAAGCGTAGCACGGTTAGTTAATGTAATGGGTCTGAAAGCGTAGCACGGTTAGTTAATGTAATGGGTCTGAAAGCGTATCACGGTTAGTTAATGTAATGGGTCTGAAAGCGTAGCACGGCTAGTTAATGTAATGGGTCTGAAAGCGTAGCACGGTTAGTTCATGTAATGGGTCTGAAAGCGTAGCACGGCTAGTTAATGTAATGGGTCTGAAAGCGTAGCACGGTTAGTTAATGTAATGGGTCTGAAAGCGTAGCACGGTTAGTTAATGTAATGGGTCTGAAAGCGTAGCACGGCTAGTTAATGTAATGGGTCTGAAAGCGTAGCACGGTTAGTTAATGTAATGGGTCTGAAAGCGTAGCACGGTTAGTTAATGTAATGGGTCTGAAAGCGTAGCACGGTTAGTTAATGTAATGGGTCTGAAAGCGTAGCACAGTTAGTTAATGTAATGGGTCTGAAAGCGTAGCACGGCTAGTTAATGTAATGGGTCTGAAAGCGTAGCACGGTTAGTTCATGTAATGGGTCTGAAAGCGTAGCACGGTTAGTTAATGTAATGGGTCTGAAAGCGTAGCACGGTTAGTTAATGTCTTCCTCTCTATTTCTCCCTCTGTTCCAGTACGTTACCTGTTGAAGAACAATGTCAGTCCAGACCTGTGCAACGAGGACGGTCTCACTGCTCTGCACCAGGTGAGTGTCCCTCCGGAGAGTCACTGGACCACTGAAGAGTCTAAAAATAAGGCCGTAATTCAGTAATTGTTGATGGTGTCTTTTCCACGTTGTGCTCTCAGAGAAGGTCAGTACGTACACAGGCGTTGTACGCAAATCACATGTTATTGGTCACATACACGTGTTTAACTGATGTTATTGGTCACATACACGTGTTTAGCAGATGTTATCGGTCACATACACGTGTTTAACTGATGTTATCGGTCACATACACGTGTTTAACTGATGTTATCGGTCACATACACGTGTTTAGCAGATGTTATTGCGGGTGTACCCCCAAGCCGTAAGACTCCTAAACAGGTAATCAAATGGCGACCCGGACTTTTTGCATTGTGTCCCCCCCTACCCCTCTTTTACGCTGCTGCTACTCTCTGTTCATCATCTATGCATAGTCACTTTAACCATACCTACATGTACATACTACCTCAAATCAGCCTGACTAACCAGTGCCTGTATGTAGCCTCACTACTGCTACTCTCTGTTCATCATATATGCATAGTCACTTTAACCATACCTACATGTACATACTACCTCAATCAGCCTGACTAACCGGTGTCTGTATGTAGCCTCACTACTGCTACTCTCTGTTCATCATATATGCATAGTCACTTTAACCATACCTACATGTACATACTACCTCAATCAGCCTGACTAACCGGTGTCTGTATGTAGCCTCACTACTGCTACTCTCTGTTCATCATATATGCATAGTCACTTTAACCATACCTACATGTACATACTACCTCAATCAGCCCGACTAACCGGTGTCTGTATATAGTCGTTTTAATGTTGTTTTTATTTCTTCACTTATCTATTGTTCACCTAATACCTATTTTTTACTTACAAATTGCACTGTTGGTAAGTATTTCACTGTAAGGTCTACACCTGTTGTATTCGGCGCATGACACACTTTGATTTGACTTGTTCCGAAATGCTTGTGTCATACACAGGCATCTGGGTAGAAGTCAGTCATACCGTAGGTCCAAGCTCACACTGTTCTCCCCAGCGTCTCTCCCTGTCTCTCCAAGCTCACACTGTTCTCCCCAGCGTCTCCCTGTCTCTCCAAGCTCACACTGTTCTCCCCAGCGTCTCCCTGTCACTCCAAGCTCACACTGTTCTCCCCAGTGTCTCTCCCTGTCTCTCCAAGCTCACACTGTTCTCCCCAGCGTCTCCCTGTCTCTCCAAGCTCACACTGTTCTCCCCAGCGTCTCTCCCTGTCACTCCAAGCTCACACTGTTCTCCCCAGCGTCTCCCTGTCTCTCCAAGCTCACGCTGTTCTCCCTCTGTCTCTCCCTGTCTCTCCAAGCTCACACTGTCCTCCCCAGCGTCTCTCCCTGTCTCTCCAAGCTCACACTGTTCTCCCCAGCGTCTCCCTGTCTCTCCAAGCTCACACTGTTCTCCCCAGCGTCTCCCTGTCACTCCAAGCTCACACTGTTCTCCCCAGCGTCTCCCCCTGTCTCTCCAAGCTCACACTGTTCTCCCCAGCGTCTCCCTGTCACTCCAAGCTCACACTGTTCTCCCCTGTCTCTCCAAGCTCACACTGTTCTCCCCAGTGTCTCTCCCTGTCTCTCCAAGCTCACACTGTTCTCCCCAGTGTCTCCCCCTGTCTCTCCAAGCTTACACTGTCCTCCCCCTGTCTCTCCCTGTCTCTCCCTGTCTCTCCAAGCTCACACTGTTCTCCCCAGCGTCTCCCTGTCTCTCCCTGTCTCTCCAAGCTCACACTGTTCTCCCCAGTGTCTCTCCCTGTCTCTCCAAGCTTACACTGTCCTACCCCTGTCTCTCCCTGTCTCTCCAAGCTCACACTGTTCTCCCCAGCGTCTCCCTGTCTCTCCAAGCTTACACTGTCCTCCCCCTGTCTCTCCCTGTCTCTCCAAGCTCACACTGTTCTCCCCTGTCTCTCCAAGCTCACACTGTTCTCCCCCTGTCTCTCCCTGTCTCTCCAAGCTCACACTGTTCTCCCCTGTCTCTCCAAGCTCACACTGTTCTCCCCAGCGTCTCCCTGTCTCTCCAAGCTCACACTGTTCACCCCCTGTCTCTCCCTGTCTCTCCAAGCTCACACTGTTCTCCCCAGTGTCTCTCCCTGTCTCTCCAAGCTCACACTGTTCTCCCCCTGTCTCTCCCTGTCTCTCCAAGCTCACACTGTTCTCTCCCTGTCTCTCCCTGTCTCTCCAAGCTCACACTGTTCTCCCCCTGTCTCTCCCTGTCTCTCCAAGCTCACACTGTTCTCCCCAGTGTCTCTCCCTGTCTCTCCAAGCTCACACTGTTCTCCCCAGCGTCTCCCTGTCTCTCCAAGCTCACACTGTTCTCCCCAGTGTCTCTCCCTGTCACTCCAAGCTCACACTGTTCTCCCCCTGTCTCTCCAAGCTCACACTGTTCTCCCCAGTGTCTCTCCCTGTCACTCCAAGCTCACACTGTTCTCCCCAGCGTCTCCCTGTCTCTCCAAGCTCACACTGTTCTCCCCAGTGTCTCTCCCTGTCTCTCCAAGCTCACACTGTTCTCCCCAGCGTCTCCCTGTCTCTCCAAGCTCACACTGTTCTCCCCAGCGTCTCCCTGTCACTCCAAGCTCACACTGTTCTCCCCAGCGTCTCCCTGTCTCTCCGTCTCTCCAAGCTCACACTGTTCTCCCCAGTGTCTCTCCCTGTCTCTCCAAGCTCACACTGTTCTCCCCAGCGTCTCTTCCTGTCTCTCCAAGCTCACACTGTTCTCTCCCTTTCTCTCCCTGTCTCTCCAAGCTCACACTGTTCTCCCCAGCGTCTCCCTGTCTCTCCCTGTCTCTCCCTGTCTCTCCCTGTCTCTCCAAGCTCACACTGTCCTCCCCCTGTCTCTCCCTGTCTCTCCAAGCTCACACTGTCCTCCCCCTGTCTCTCCCTGTCTCTCCAAGCTCACACTGTTCTCCCCTGTCTCTCCCTGTCTCCCCCTGTCTCTCCAAGCTCACACTGTTCTCCCCCTGTCTCTCCCTGTCTCTCCAAGCTCACACTGTTCTCCCCCTGTCTCTCCCTGTCTCTCCAAGCTCACACTGTTCTCCCCCTGTCTCTCCCTGTCTCTCCCTGTCTCTCCAAGCTCACACTGTTCTCTCCCTGTCTCTCCCTGTCTCTCCAAGCTCACACTGTTCTCCCCAGCGTCTCCCTGTCTCTCCCTGTCTCCCCCTGTCTCTCCAAGCTCACACTGTTCTCCCCCTGTCTCTCCCTGTCTCTCCAAGCTCACACTGTTCTCCCCCTGTCTCTCCCTGTCTCTCCAAGCTCACACTGTTCTCTCCCTGTCTCTCCCTGTCTCTCCAAGCTCACACTGTTCTCCCCAGCGTCTCCCTGTCTCTCCCTGTCTCTCCCTGTCTCTCCAAGCTCACACTGTTCTCCCCAGCGTCTCTCCCTGTCTCTCCAAGCTCACACTGGTCTCCCCAGTGTCTCCCCCTGTCTCTCCAAGCTCACACTGTTCTCCCCAGTGTCTCTCCCTGTCACTCCAAGCTCACACTGTTCTCCCCAGCGTCTCCCCCTGTCTCTCCCTGTCTCTCCAAGCTCACACTGTTCTCCCCAGCGTCTCCCTGTCTCTCCCTGTCTCCCCCTGTCTCTCCAAGCTCACACTGTTCTCCCCCTGTCTCTCCCTGTCTCTCCAAGCTCACACTGTTCTCCCCCTGTCTCTCCCTGTCTCTCCCTGTCTCTCCAAGCTCACACTGTTCTCTCCCTGTCTCTCCCTGTCTCTCCAAGCTCACACTGTTCTCCCCAGCGTCTCCCTGTCTCTCCAAGCTCACACTGTTCTCCCCAGGGTCTCTCCCTGTCACTCCAAGCTCACACTGTTCTCCTCAGCGTCTCTCCCTGTCTCTCCAAGCTCACACTGTTCTCTCCCTGTCTCTCCCTGTCTCTCCAAGCTCACACTGTTCTCCCCAGCGTCTCTCCCTGTCTCTCCAAGCTCACACTGTTCTCCCCCTGTCTCTCCAAGCTCACACTGTTCTCCCCAGTGTCTCTCCCTGTCTCTCCAAGCTCACACTGTTCTCCCCAGCGTCTCCCTGTCTCTCCAAGCTCACACTGTTCTCCCCATTGTCTATCCCTGTCTCTCCAAGCTCACACTGTTCTCCCCCTGTCTCTCCCTGTCACTCCAAGCTCACACTGTTCTCCCCAGTGTCTCTCCCTGTCTCTCCAAGCTCACACTGTTCTCCCCAGCGTCTCCCTGTCTCTCCAAGCTCACACTGTTCTCCCCAGTGTCTCTCCCTGTCTCTCCAAGCTCACACTGTTCTCCCCAGCGTCTCCCTGTCTCTCCAAGCTCACACTGTTCTCCCCAGTGTCTCTCCCTGTCTCTCCAAGCTCACACTGTTCTCCCCCTGTCTCTCCAAGCTCACACTGTTCTCCCCAGCGTCTCCCTGTCTCTCCCTGTCTCTCCCTGTCTCTCCAAGCTCACGCTGTTCTCCCCAGCGTCTCTCCCTGTCTCTCCAAGCTCACACTGTTCTCTCCCTGTCTCTCCCTGTCTCTCCAAGCTCACACTGTTCTCCCCAGTGTCTCTCCCTGTCTCTCCAAGCTCACACTGTTCTCCCCAGCGTCTCCCTGTCACTCCAAGCTCACGCTGTTCTCCCCAGCGTCTCTCCCTGTCTCTCCAAGCTCACACTGTTCTCTCTCTGTCTCTCCCTGTCTCTCCAAGCTCACGCTGTTCTCCCCAGCGTCTCTCCCTGTCACTCCAAGCTCACACTGATCTCCCCAGCGTCTCCCCCTGTCTCTCCAAGCTCACGCTGTTCTCCCCAGCGTCTCTCCCTGTCACTCCAAGCTCACACTGGTCCTCCCCAGCGTCTCCCCCTGTCTCTCCAAGCTCACACTGGTCTCCCCAGCATGTTTCTCTGAAGCCCAAGAAAACAGTGTCTGATACACAATACATCACCACAGTGGAGAGGTGTCTGGGGAATCTGCCTGTTGGTCTAATGTTTGATGGAGCTGGTGCCAGAACCTTCTTACCCCTCTAGCCCGTCTGTCTGTCTGTCTGTCTGTCTGTCTGTCTGTCTGTCTGTCTGTCGCCAACACCAGATAATCTGCACTCTGGACTGGTCATCCCAACACCAGATTTAACATAAATCCTTTTTAGCTGGGGTTTGGTGGGAATAGAGCCACGGTGAAAAAACCCCTGAAGGGACTTAGGCAATACAACTGTATGTTCTGAGTCTTCCAGAAAAGACCAATAACAGTAACACCTAAAGATGACCACACCAACAATATATTCATATTCAATTAAAATGATTCAAAACTAATAGCTGACGTTGTGGCCACTTTAATAAATGGATCACTAGTCACTTTAATAATGCCACATTAAGAATGTTTACATATCTCACATTACTCATCTCATATGTATATACTGTAGCCTTCACTATCTGTTCCTTACTATCTATTGTGTCTTGGGGAGTCAGGCAGCCCACTGGTTAGAGCGTTGGGGCAGTAACCGAAAGGTTGCTGGATCGAATCCCCGAGGTGACAAGGTTAAAATCTGTTGTTTTGCCCCTGAACAAGGCAGTTAACCCACTGTTCCCCGGTAGACAATCATTGTAATTATGAATTTGTTCTTAACTGACTTTCCTAGTTAAATAAAGGTTACACATTCTTTTGTGTGGGATTTGTATGCGTGTCTCTCTCTGTAAACACACGTTGAGAGGCACAGGTCCAGCCACTAAACAAGCCCTGTGCAGATTGGCTAATATCGACCACATAATGAGTTGTTATTTAGGATAGAAGGTGAACCAATGATTCGGCACAATGCTTTTCTCAGGCTGATCATCTGAATGACTTGTACACACTGAATAATGCAGAGGTCTGTCTGTCCGACCGACCGACCGACCGACCGACCGACCGTGATCAATCTATTATGTGAGATATGTAAATATTATTAAAGTGGCATTATTAAAGTGACTAGTGATCAATTTATTAAAGTTGCCAATGATTTCAAGTCTGTATGTAGGCAGCAGCCTCTCTGTGTTAGTGATGGCTGTTTAACAGTCTGATGGCCTTGAGATTGAAAAACAGCTTCTATCTCTCGGTCCCAGCCTTGATGCACCTGTACTGACCACACCTTCTGGATGGTAACGGGGTGAACAGGCAGTGGCTCGGGTGGTTATTGTCCTTGATTATCTTTTTGTCCTTCCTGTGACATCGGGTGCTGTATGTGTCCTGGAGGGCAGGTAGTTTTCCCCTGGTGATGCGTTGTGCAGACTGCACCACCCTCTGGAGAGCTCTGCGGTTGAGGGCGGTGCAGTTGCCGTACCAGGCGGTGATACAGCCCGACAGGATGCTCTCAATTGTGCACCTGTATAAGTTAGTGAGGGTTTTCGGTGACAAGCCAACATTTTTCAGCCTCCTGAGGTTGAAGAGGCGCTGCTGCACCTTCTTCACCACGCTGTCTGTGTGGGTGGACCATTTCAGTTTGTCGGTGATGTGTACGCCGAGGAACTTTAAACTTTCTGTGGATAGGGGGGTGCTCCCTCTGCTGTTTCCTGAAGTCCACAATCATCTCCTTTGTTTTGCTGACATTGAGTGAGAGGTTAGTTTCCTGACACCACACTCCCAGAACCCTCACCCGTGGTGGTTCATTTCTGTATTACTAAATGAAGAGAGAGACAAACTTCACACACCAGTCAGAGTTATACTTAAACTACATCTTTAATAATAAGAGCTTTGCAATAGCACCTACTATCATCGATTCCCTATTTCTAATGAACCGTTGAGAGTGGCAAAACAAAAGTACAAAGATCTTTTATAACCAAGATACACCCCTTTCAGCCTACATGACGAACAACAAATATTAGGAACAGTTCACAAAGGAAGACTTTATAATGAGAAAGGAGTATCCCGTAGCCAGATAGCATTCGCTATAAATTATCGTTCAGTTTGGTCCCTAAGACGAGGTTCTAATCTCGTTCCTGGTACTTCATAGCACAAAAACACCAACTCATCCAATGGCATAACTCAACTGTCAACTCTAGATACTCCCATCTCAAGTAAAACCCCTTCTTGACCCCTCTCCTGGACAAGCTCACTGAGGGGAGTGAGTCTCTAGGTCATATACTAGGATAGATATATATATACCCAGGATAAGTGCAACATCAGAGAGGACATACAATGGTTCCAGACACTACCATACACCTCGCCCCAATGCCAAAGGAGGGAGTGACTTGCACACAGACATTGTGGAGACAAGTAATTGGTTCCCCATTAATCACGCCATCCCTTCACATGGTTTAAGAATAGGTAAAGACACATTCACATATGAAGACAATGTTCCCTCCTGTCCTCTTCCCTTTCTGATATTCTGCATAGCACCAGGGACATGTGAAAGACAAGCCTGACCTCTCCCCTCTCTGGGCCCCAGGTGACTGAGCCCCAGGTGACTGAGCCCCAGGTGACTGAGCCCCAGCTGAGGGAAGAAGTGCAACTGCCATCCGAAGGGATACATTCTAATAACAAGTATATCACATCAGCATATTATGCAGAAAAGACATCTTAATTATCTATGTTACCCAACTAATTCTGATTCATCTGCCACACACCTCCCTGTCTCGTTGTTGTTGGTAATCAAGCCCACTACTGTCTGCAAACTTGATGATTGAGTTGGAGGCGTGCATGGCCATGCAGTCGTGGGTGAACAGGGAGTACAGGAGAGGGCTGAGAACGCACCCTTGTGGGGCCCCAGTGTTGAGGATCAACGGAGGGGATCAAAGCAGAACGTGATCGAAGCAATCTTGAAGCGTGGAATCCGATTGGTCAGAACAGTGTTGGATAGACCTAAGCGCGGGTGCTTCCTGTTTTAGTTTCTGCCTATAAGAGGGGAGAAACAAGATGGAGTCATGGTCAGATTTGCCAAAAGGAGGGCGGGGGAGGGCCTTGTATGCCTTGTGGAAGTTAGAGTAGCAGTGGTCGAGTGAGTTACTCGCTTGTGTACTGCAATCAATATGCTTATAGAATTTAGGTAGCCTTGTTCTCAGATTAGCTTTGTTAAAATCCACAGCTACAATAAATGCAACCTCAGGATATATGGTTTCCAGTTTGTATAAAGTCCAGTGAAGTTCCCTGATGGTTGTCTTGGTATCCGCTTGCGGGGGGATATACACGGCTGTGACGATAACCGAGGAGAGTTCTCTTGGGAGATAATATGGTCGGCATTTGATTGTGAGGAATTCTAGGTCAGGTGAACAAAAAGACTTGAGTTCTTGTATGTTGTTACAATTACACCATGAGTCGTTAATCATGAAACATAAACCCCCGCCCTTCTTCTTACCGGAGAGATGTTTGTTCCTGTTGCCGCGAAGCACTGAAAATCCCTTTGGCTGTACGGACTCCGACATGTTACAATCCCGGATATCTCTTTGGAAAGCAACTCTTGCCCTAATTTTGTCGACTTTGTTAACTAGGGACTGGACATTAGTGAGTAATATACTCGGAAGTGGTGGGTGGTGTGCGCGCATCTGAAGCCTCACTAGAAGACCGCTCCGGCACCCTCTCCTCCAATGGCGTTGTTTTTTGGTCGGCCTCTGGAATCAGTTCAAATGGCCTGGAAGATGCAGACAAAGGATTTGCTTTGGGAAAGTTGTATTCCTGGTCATAGTGCTCGTTGTGCTGTTAAGTTGACGTCTCTGATATCCAATAGTTCTTCCCGGCTGTATGTAATAACACTTAATGTTTTCTGGGCTAACAATGTAAGAAATAATACATTACAAAACAAAATACTGCACTGTTTCCTAAGAACTAGAAGCGAAGCTGCCACCTCAAACTTAATTTCCTGTGAGATGTTTTAATGTGAAGGGAAGAGGGTGCGACTATATTTTCTGAGATTTATATGTTCCGCTGGTCTGTCAGTAGCATAAATGAAGTGAATCGTTCCAATTATATGGTCAGCACCTCACCTCAAAGTGTGTGCGTGTGTGTGTTAATGTCTTGGTTCTACTCTCTCACTGGGACATTATTCTGTACCATGGGTGTCATGTGTCGACAGGGGATTGGGCCTCAATATGGGAGCACATTGATTTGTTCGATTTTTTGTTGTTGTTGTTGTTATTTCTGGGGTTAGACAAGACTTGCATGTGTAGACAAAGAGATTATATTAAATCCCAGAATATAACATGAAAGTATCATACAATAACTTACATCCAATTGTGGTCCTCTGGAGAAAAATCTGGCCAATTGATTGTGCATGAAGATACGTGAGGAACACTCACTAGTGTTGTGTTATTGTCAACCTGCTGCAGAGACTGTGAAAGTCCTTGTGTTAGTGGGAACTTGTGGGGGTGTTATTTTATTTATAATTTAGCCTTCCTCTTTTGATGAATGTGTTAATGTGCTTCCTATCTAGTCAGGATCTAAACTACTAGACTCAATTAAACAGTTAGCCCTGTGACACCAAGCTACTGCACCTCTATATTAGCTAGCAGCTAACCAATGCTCTCCCTCTCTGTGGTGTGTGTGTGTGTGAAAGAGAGAACTGTCTGACAGCAGAAGAGATGAAGCAACAAAGGCCCACGGTGTCGGTAGGGCTAGGTGAAGTAACGTAAATTATAGCTACAGTGGAAAAACGTTTCTTTTAAACTGAAAGAACCAGGAAGTAACTGTTACCACACTATTTCCTATCCATACCAGGGAAATACTAGTAGAAACAGTGACGTAAAATACATGAGTAGGCCTACCAAATATTTTACAATAATACAGCCCTAGTAACTGGTTGAAAATGTAGTTAAACCTGGTTTACAATGTCAATGTTGCATTTGTATTCTCATGGTTGAATAAACTCTCAATCTGCCGTTTGGACCCAACCATGTCCATGTCAAAATAATGGACCGTTGTCTGGATAACAGCTTGGCTAGCCCACCGTTAATATTACCATAAGACCCGTCTTTAAAACCCACATATTTGAGCCCACATACTAGCTTTTAGGCTAATCTCCCTAGCCTTCCCCTGTAATTCTCCTGTAGCCTGCCTCCCCCGCTGTAGCCCTCTCCCAGCACTAAGACAATGAATGAACCTGAGAAGGAAATAATGTGTCTTTCATAACTCCCCATGCAAAGTATTTAGACATGAAGGCCTGCCTTACAAAGGGGCTGATTATGATTAACCACCCTGGCTGTGTTACCGGGCCCTGGCTGGGTGCTGGGGGAGAGAGCAAGGCTGGAGGAGAGAGGAGAGAGCAAGGCTGGGGGCCGGGGGAGAAAGAAAGGAAGGCTGGGGGCTGGGGGAAGAGAGGAAGGCTGGAGGAGAGAGGAGAGAGCAAGGCTGGGGGTTGGGGGAAGAGAGGAAGGCTGGGGGAGAGAGGAGAGAGGAAGGCTGGAGGAGAGATGAGAGAGGAAGGCTGGGGGAGAGAGGAGAGAGCAGGGCTGGGGGAGAGAGGAGAGAGCAAGGCTGGGGACTGGGGGAAGAGAGTAAGGCTGGGGGAGAGAGGAGAGAGCTAGGCTGGGGGCTGGGGGAAGAGAGGAAGGCTGGGGGAGAGAGGAGAGAGCTAGGCTGGGGGCTGGGGGAAGAGAGGAAGGCTGGAGGAGAGAGGAGAGAGCAAGGCTGGAGGAAAGAGGAGAGAGCAAGGCTGGGGGCTGGGGGAAGAGAGGAAGGCTGGGGGAGAGAGGAGAGAGCAGGGCTGGGGGAGAGAGGAGAGAGCAAGGCTGGGGGCTGGGGGAAGAGAGGAAGGCTGGAGGAGAGAGGAGAGAGCAGGGCTGGGGGAAGAGAGGAAGGCTGGAGGAGAGAGGAGAGAGAGCAAGGCTGGGGGCTGGGGGAAGAGAGGAAGGCTGGAGGAGAGAGGAGAGAGCAGGGCTGGGGGAGAGAGGAGAGAGAGCAGGGCTGGGAGAGAAAGGAAGGCTGGAGGAGAGAGGAGAGAGCAATGCTGGGGGCTGGGGGAAGAGAGGAAGGCTGGAGGAGAGAGGAGAGAGCAGGGCTGGGGGAAGAGAGGAAGGCTGGAGGAGAGAGGAGAGAGAGCAAGGCTGGGGGCTGGGGGAAGAGAGGAAGGCTGGAGGAGAGAGGAGAGAGCAGGGCTGGGGGAGAGAGGAGAGAGAGCAGGGCTGGGAGAGAAAGGAAGGCTGGAGGAGAGAGGAGAGAGCAATGCTGGGGGCTGGGGGAAGAGAGGAAGGCTGGAGGAGAGAGGAGAGAGAGCAGGGCTGGGGGAGAGAGGAGAGAGAGCAGGGCTGGGAGAGAAAGGAAGGCTGGAGGAGAGAGGAGAGGGAGCAAGGCTGGGGGAGAGAGAGCAAAGCTGGGGGAGAGAGAGCAAGGAGGGGGGAGAGAGGAGAGAGAGCAAGGCTGGAGGCTGGGGGAGAGAGGAGAGAGAGCAAGGCTGGGGGAGAGAGGAGAGAGAGCAAGGCTCGGGGCTGTCCTTGTGGGGACCTAAAATTTACTTTACTTAAACCCCCTAAACCTTTACCCATACCATAACCCTAACCTTAACCTGTAACCCTAACCTTAACCTAGTGTGGTGTCACTTCAGATAAGACTGAATACTGTTTCCACTAGTATTTCCCTGTTATTGATAGGAGATAGTGTGGTAACAATAGTTACTTCCTGGTACATTCAGTTTAGAAACAAACGATTTTCCACTGTAGCTATAATTTACGTTACTTCACCTAGCCCTACCGACACTGTGGGCCTTTGTTGCTTCATCTCTTCTGCTGTCAGACAGTTCTCTCTTTCACACACACGGATACACAGACACACAGGAAGTACAGAAACAAGCACCGCCAGCTCGTCTTCAGTGTGTCATACCGTTGTTCTGCTTCTCAAGACCGATAAGGAAGTTATTAAGCTAGTCGCTCACAGACAGACAGACGGGGAATATCCCCTGAGAACACACTGAAGTCTAGTCTAGCTTCATTACCGTAGAGTAATGGGTTGTATACCTTACGTGTATTGTCTTTTTGAAGGTTTGCTATATAGAATGTCTGATCTCTATGCTCTTTGTCTATCCCCTGTCTCTGTACAGCCTGTCACAATGCCACTTCTCCATAACATTAGCTAGCTCCAATTATTTCTGATGGAGAAAACGTATTTTTAGAACACGTATTGGCTGTCATGGAAAACCTCTGTTCACACCCTGTAATCACACTGTGGGTCGAGCTGAGCTGCAGAAGTCTTCTTCTTTTATTATGTTTCCGTTTTACTACATCCTACTCTTAAAGAACTAACACAACCCACACAGTAGTGGAGAAGTCCAAAAGTTACATTGCTGTGATGCCAAATGTATTCTGTACTAATCTCTGTGGACTACACTGTTTTATAAAGACATTTCTATATTAGATTTGAGATTCAGAGCAACGGTCTCATAGATTCTAAAGGGCCTAGTTACATCAAGGTACACAGCTCACTTAGAGTAATATGTATACCTTTTGTCTTAAAACAATCTGTTGTAAACCTCCCTATGTGTGTACTGAATTTCTCTGAGACCAAATGCAGAAAATACTCCCGGCCCTTTTTCAATAGAGCATCAATTTTCATAAATTGGTTTCTGAATACTAAACCATTTTTATTTTTCTCTCTCTCTCTCTCTCTCTCTCTCTCTCTCTCTCTCTCTCTCTCTCTCTCTCTCTCTCTCTCTCTCTCTCTCTCTCTCTCTCTCTCTCGCTCTCGCTCGCTCTCTCTCTCTCTCTCAATCTCTCTCTCGCTCTCTCAATCGCTCGCTCGCTCTCTCTCTCTCGCACTCCCTCTCGCTCTCTCAATCGCTCGCTCGCTCTCTCTCGCGCTCCCTCTCGCTCGCTCTCGCTCCCTCTCGCTCGCTCTCGCTCTCTCTCGCTCTCTTGCTCGCTCTCTCTCTCTCTCAATCTCTCTCTCGCTCTCTCAATCGCTCGCTCGCTCTCTCTCTCTCGCGCTCCCTCTCGCTCGCTCTCGCTCCCTCTCGCTCTCTCTCGCTCTCGCTCTCTCTCGCTCTCTCTCGCTCTCGCTCTCTCTCGCTCTCTCTCGCTCTCGCTCGCTCTCGCTCTCTCTCGCTCTCTCGCTCTCTCTCGCTCTCTCTCTCTCTCTCTCTCTCTCTCTAGTGCTGTATTGATAACTATGAGGAGATGGTGAAAATCATGTTGAATCGTGGAGCCAGTGTAAACGCCAAGGACAATGAACTGTGGACGCCGCTACACGCTGCTGCCACCTGTGGACATGCAGGATTGGTCAAGGTCCTCATACAACAGTAAGATACTGGCTCTACTATTATATACTAACCATTATCTCACAAAGTTGAATCATTGCTGATTACATATAACATTTCAGCTGTCCATATATATGTCTTGTATTTGTTTATTTATGTCAGATCTACAGGTAACTGCCAAAAATAAAGGAAACACCAACATAGTGTCTTAATAGGGCGTTGTGTCACGAGCCAGAACATCATCACGACGCCTTGGCATAGATACTACAAGTGTCTGGAACTCCATTGTAGGGATGAGACACCATTCTTACACGAGAAATTCAATCATTTGGTGTTTTGTTGATGGTGGTGGGAAACACTGTATTAGACACCGCTCCAGAATCTCCCAGAAGTGTACATTTGGGTTGAGATCTAGTGACTCAGCAACCTTGTCTCATAGTTTCAATTCAAAATTTGCCGTAATTGGATTAACGTACATTTTTTACCCATTTAATTCCGCCTGGATACAGGGTTACAACAGAAACGACTCAAAGGGTTAAGTTTAGATATGAATTAAAATGGTTAGGGCTGTGGTTCGGGTGAAAGGCTCAAAATAAAATGATAAAAAACAATGTGCTGTTTCCATTAACCTGGATCATCAAGTCTCCCTGCTTGAATTGTGAACTGCCGTGGGGCCGTGGTCTAAGCAGTGCTCATTGGCTCTGATCCTCGTGACTTTGAGCCCAGTGGTGTGCCATCTCACGGTTGGGATGGTGTTCTTCAGCTTGCAAGCCTCCCTCTTTTTCCTCCAAACATAACGATGGTCATTATGGCCAACCAGTTCTATTTTTGTTTCATTAGACCAGAGGACATTTCTCGAAAAAGTACGATCTTTGTCCCCATGTGCAATTGCAAACCGTAGTCTGTCTTTTTTATGGCGGTTTTGAAGCAGTGGCTTCTTCCTTGCTGAGCGGCCTTTCAGGTTATGTCGATATAGGACTCGTTTTACTGTGGATATAGATACTTTTGTACCTGTTTCCTCCAGCATCTTCACAAGGTCCTTTGCTGTTGTTCTGGGATTGATTTGCACTTTTCGCACCAAAGTTCATTCATCTCTAGGAGACAGAACGCGTCTCCTTCCTGAGCGGTCGGGCGGCTGCGTGGTCCCATGGTGTTTATACTTGCAAACTATTGTTTGTATACATGAACGTGGTACCTTCAGGCGTTTGGAAATTGCTCACAAGGATGAACCAGACTTGTGGAGGTCTACAAAAAAAATGTATTAGGTCTTGGCTGATTTCTTTAGATTTTCCCATGATGTCAAGCAAAGAGGCACTGAGTTTGTAAGTAGGCCTTGAAATACATCCACAGGTACACCTCCGATTGACTGAAATTATGTCAATTAGCCCATCAGAAGCTTCTAAAGCCATGACATCATTTTCTGGAATTTTCTAAGCTGTTTAAAGGTACAGTCAACTTAGTGTATGTAAACTTCTGACCCACTGGAATTGTGATACAGTGAATTATAAGTGAAATAATATGTCTGTAAACAATTGTTGAAAAAATTACCTGTGTCATGCACAAAGTAGATCTCCTAACCGACTTGCCAAAACTATAGTTTGTTAACAAGACATTTGTGGAGTGGTTGAAAAACGAGTTTTAATGACCTAAGTATATATAAACTTCCGACTTCAACTGTATATAACCAGTTTTAAAAACTTACTTCCTCAAGTATTTCCTTTATTTTGTCAGTTACCTCTATATTATCTGGTCAAAGTCCTCATAAGCTGTAAATGCATGTTTCTGCTCATTCTGTATATCTTTATAAAATGTATGACACTTAAGCATGAGGAAGTGATTCCATTAGAAATGGAACCCACGACCTTAGGGTTTGTAGCGCCATGCTTTTACCAACTGAGCCACACTTTTATATGTATCCCTTACGTTACCCAGTGGAGCGGATCTGTTAGCGGTGAACTCTGACGGCAACATGCCCTATGACCTGTGTGAAGATGACCCTACACTGGACATCATCGAGACCGCCATGGCCAACAGAGGTGAGTAACACATTGATGTATTCTTTTCGGGAGTCCAACTGAAGTAGGAATCTCTTTGTCAAGGGACGCCTGACACCTGAAGCCGTCGTGGTTGACTGAGTCATCACTACCTTTTGACACTTCATCTAAATTAACAATTTTGATATGAAGAAGTGTTCTGCTTCACGTTTGTACGTATCTACATCTAAGCCTTCGTATTATAAGTCAACCCCTCTTATCCAGTTGTTTGTATATGTTAGTTAGAATTTGGTCCACAAATGTACCCACATTTCTATTATATGTAAATAGTGTTTGATTAGTGAATGCTATAATGTAGTTATTTTGTTAGATACTTCTCCCTATTAGCTGAAATTCTATTTTTTTCAACGCCATTTTGGCTAGCTGTTCGGACCGAACATAGCATTGAATGATGGGAATTTGTTGAGCTATACAGACGTTGCTTCCACAGAGTTTCTGAACCCAGAGTCTTTCTGGAACGCTTGTAAGACAGACCTTGCAGACCAGGCCGGGGTTTGGGGTTTGAGAAGTCAATGAGAGAAGTGAACAATTCTTCCTTAGTTGTTCATTTTATCGAAATCTAAAGGTACAACGTAGATTAGAGCGAATGTCTTAAGTAGTCAAACATGTTATTACTCCAACCTCGTGAAAGTGACAAACTGACACGTTTTCAACTTTATATCGGGAGACTGCCTTTGATGGGCTGCACATGCTCAGTTCGGCGCGAGACGACCATTAGACCCGATGAAGTGTTTCTGCGCATGAGTTTAGCTAGCCAACGTTGTCATAACATCGCCTACAAGTGTGATCGGGGATTTCTATTGGAGAAGCAGCTTCTGCTCTCTTCATACTGTACTGTCTTTGTTGCCTCTGTTCTACCTCACGGACACTAGAGAAGCTTTAATCAAGTTTAATTCTTCCCAAAGGGTCGTTACAGCTGTAATTCTGACAAAGACATGTTCCCATCATCACAAGTGTATATATACTCCACTGTAGACACTCCTCCTTCTCTCCAATCCTTACATCTTCTGGTTGTACAGGAAGAGGGTAATAGGATAATAAACCACTATTACTCCCTTCAGGGGATCTGACCTGACCTCCTGACCTCAACCCCTCCTTCACCTAATCCACAGATGTCCTCTCGTATCACCTATCGCATTCCCGTGACTCTCTCCCGTCCACCCAGACCATTCCACAGCCCACTCTGTCTTTCTCCAGATCTCACTCCTTTATATACTATGTGTCTGATCTATCATGTCTTTAATATCTCAATGTTCAAAGTTTACCCAACATCCAACAGTCCCTCTTGAACAATAGCGTTCTAATGTTCAATTTATATAAACTTGGAAATTACTTCTAAATGGACAAACAATGATAATAAAACATGATTTTAAAAAAACTAACAAATGATTATAAAGCAATGATAACAGACATTCACCGTGAGGTTTATAAACTCAGAGACTTATGAACTCTGTCCTATGATCACACAATTTTATTTCCATCTTTCATCACACAACAAAATTACATTCCAGCTGTATCTGCTGTCTTGTTCCATGTCAGATGGAACGCTTTTTGTTTCTCCACTTTCTCCTTCTGGTTCCTGAGAGAGTGATAACATAAGATTTGGAAATTAACAAAAAGTCACACAAAAAATAACAGTATTAACAATGTGAAAAGCTATGCATAATTATATATGCATGAAAACCAAAGTCTGAGACCACGACAATTCCCACTCTCTCTTCCCCTGATTCTATGCCTCCAGGACACTTTCTGCTGGGTTCCACAAAAATCAAAGCCCTAAAAAGCTTCCTCATTCTTTCACCCAGTCTTCCCCTTTCGGCCCCAGGTTCCGAGAGGTGTTCCCAAGTCATGTCAATTTTCACTTTGTTCCCCTTCTCCTCCATTGCCACACCGCTACATCCTCTTAAGGTAACTCAGCACTGTATATGCTTTCACATCAATGCCTTCAGCATGTTGTTAAGAGAACAGTTACCACAACATCTATCCTCTTTCATATGATGCATTAACCCATAAAGCAGCTAACCCAACTCAACTATCATGTTTAAAGTAGCTCCCAGACACAACCCATCTGCATGTCTTACAATGGAATCTAGTCTCTCTCTCTTTCGCTCCGCTTCCTCTGTCATGGTGTCTTCAAGCTCACCCATTATGCAGTTGGACCTTACTTCACGTGAGAACTATGCACCCACTGAGAAGAGACATGACGATCTTTACCGCTGCAGGTGCTGTAAGGAGTAGTGTGTGTGGACCAAACCAACGCTGTCCCAACACCCCCGCCTGGTGTCTCTTGATGTACACTCAATCTCCAGATTTCAGCCCGGGCCCTTGATTATCTCTGCTTTCACCTGAGGATATACACACTGCAACACATGGGTCATTTCCTGACAACACAGACTCTCCTGTTATGGCAAGATCACTAATTTGTGACATTTAAATAACAGCCTCCCCTGTACTTCCATCGGTCTCCCAGTTACCAGCTACCAATCCATGTGACATGAGTCCTCATAAACTGATATCCCAACAATGCTACTATATTAACCCCTGCTACTTCCAACATGGCCCATGACTATATTCTCACAAAACCCCTCCTTTGAGCAGTAGTCCAGTTCCATGCTGTCAATATAGCATTCTTCACTACAAGTACTGCTCCTTCAGTTACTGTCTCTACAGCTCCTTCAGTTACTGTCCCTACGGCTCCTTCAGTTACTGTCAATACTGCTCCTTCAGTTACTGTCCGTACAGCTCCTTCAGTTACTGTCCCTACAGCTCCTTCAGTTACTGTCCCTACAGCTCCTTCAGTTACTGTCCCTACAGCTCCTTCAGTTACTGTCCCTACAGCTCCTTCAGTTACTGTCCCTACAGCTCCTTCAGTTACTGTCCCTACAGCTCCTTCAGTTACTGTCCCTACAGCTCCTTCAGTTACTGTCCCTACAGCTCCTTCAGTTACTGTCAATACTGCTCCTTCAGTTACTGTCCCTACAGGGCCTTCAGTTACTGTCAATACTGCTCCTTCAGTTACTGTCCTTACAGCTCCTTCAGTTACTGTCCCTACAGCTACAGTTACTGTCCCTACAGCTCCTTCAGTTACTGTCCCTACAGCTCCTTCAGTTACTGTCCCTACAGCTCCTTCAGTTACTGTCCCTACAGCTCCTTCAGTTACTGTCAATACTGCTCCTTCAGTTACTGTCCCTACGGCTCCTTCAGTTATTGTCCCTACAGCTCCTTCAGTTACTGTCCCTACAGCTCCTTCAGTTACTGTCCCTACGGCTCCTTCAGTTACTGTCCCTACAGCTCCTTCAGTTACTGTCCCTACAGCTCCTTCAGTTACTGTCCCTACGGCTCCTTCAGTTATTGTCCCTACAGCTCCTTCAGTTACTGTCCCTACAGCTCCTTCAGTTACTGTCCCTACAGCTCCTTCAGTTACTGTCCCTACAGCTCCTTCAGTTACTGTCCCTACAGCTCCTTCAGTTACTGTCCCTACAGCTCCTTCAGTTACTGTCCCTACAGCTCCTTCAGTTACTGTCCCTACAGCTCCTTCAGTTACTGTCCCTACAGCTCCTTCAGTTACTGTCCCTACAGCTCCTTCAGTTACTGTCCCTACAGCTCCTTCAGTTACTGTCAATACTGCTCCTTCAGTTACTGTCCCTACAGGGCCTTCAGTTACTGTCAATACTGCTCCTTCAGTTACTGTCCTTACAGCTCCTTCAGTTACTGTCCCTACAGCTACAGTTACTGTCCATACAGCTCCTTCAGTTACTGTCCCTACAGCTCCTTCAGTTACTGTCCCTACAGCTCCTTCAGTTACTGTCCCTACAGCTCCTTCAGTTACTGTCAATACTGCTCCTTCAGTTACTGTCCCTACGGCTCCTTCAGTTATTGTCCCTACAGCTCCTTCAGTTACTGTCCCTACAGCTCCTTCAGTTACTGTCCCTACGGCTCCTTCAGTTACTGTCCCTACGGCTCCTTCAGTTACTGTCCCTACGGCTCCTTCAGTTACTGTCCCTACGGCTCCTTCAGTTATTGTCCCTACAGCTCCTTCAGTTACTGTCCCTACAGCTCCTTCAGTTACTGTCCCTACAGCTCCTTCAGTTACTGTCCCTACAGCTCCTTCAGTTACTGTCCCTACAGCTCCTTCAGTTACTGTCCCTACAGCTCCTTCAGTTACTGTCCCTACAGCTCCTTCAGTTACTGTCCCTACAGCTCCTTCAGTTACTGTCCCTACAGCTCCTTCAGTTACTGTCCCTACAGCTCCTTCAGTTACTGTCCCTACAGCTCCTTCAGTTACTGTCAATACTGCTCCTTCAGTTACTGTCCCTACAGGGCCTTCAGTTACTGTCAATACTGCTCCTTCAGTTACTGTCCTTACAGCTCCTTCAGTTACTGTCCCTACAGCTACAGTTACTGTCCATACAGGTCCTTCAGTTACTGTCCCTACAGCTCCTTCAGTTACTGTCAATACTGCTCCTTCAGTTACTGTCCCTACGGCTCCTTCAGTTATTGTCCCTACAGCTCCTTCAGTTACTGTCCCTACAGCTCCTTCAGTTACTGTCCCTACGGCTCCTTCAGTTACTGTCCCTACAGCTCCTTCAGTTACTGTCCCTACAGCTCCTTCAGTTACTGTCCCTACGGCTCCTTCAGTTATTGTCCCTACAGCTCCTTCAGTTACTGTCCCTACAGCTCCTTCTGTTACTGTCCCTACAGCTCCTTCAGTTACTGTCCCTACGGCTCCTTCAGTTACTGTCCCTACAGCGACTTCAGTTACTGTCCCTACAGCTCCTTCAGTTACTGTCCCTACAGCGCCTTCAGTTACTGTCCCTACAGCGACTTCAGTTACTGTCCCTACAGCTCCTTCAGTTACTGTCCCTACAGCGCCTTCAGTTACTGTCCCTACGGCTCCTTCAGTTACTGTCCCTACAGCTCCTTCAGTTACTGTCCCTACAGCTCCTTCAGTTACTGTCCCTACAGCGACTTCAGTTACTGTCCCTACAGCTCCTTCAGTTACTGTCCCTACAGCGCCTTCAGTTACTGTCCCTACAGCTCCTTCAGTTACTGTCCCTACAGCTCCTTCAGTTACTGTCCCTACAGCTCCTTCAGTTACTGTCCTTACAGCTCCTTCAGTTACTGTCCCTACAGCGACTTCAGTTACTGTCCTTACAGCTCCTTCAGTTACTGTCCCTACAGCGCCTTCAGTTACTGTCCCTACAGCGCCTTCAGTTACTGTCCCTACAGCTCCTTCAGTTACTGTCCCTACAGCTCCTTCAGTTACTGTCCTTACAGCTCCTTCAGTTACTGTCCCTACAGCTCCTTCAGTTACTGTCCTTACAGCTCCTTCAGTTACTGTCCCTACAGCTCCTTCAGTTACTGTCCTTACAGCTCCTTCAGTTACTGTCCCTACTGCTCCTTCAGTTACTGTCCCTACAGCTCCTTCAGTTACTGTCCCTACAGCTCCTTCAGTTACTGTCCCTACGGCTCCTTCAGTTACTGTCTCTACAGCTCCTTCAGTTACTGTCCCTACAGCTCCTTCTGTTACTGTCCCTACAGCTCCTTCAGTTACTGTCCATACAGCTCCTTCAGTTACTGTCCCTACAGCTCCTTCAGTTACTGTCCCTACTGCTCCTTCAGTTACTGTCCCTACTGCTCCTTCAGTTACTGTCCCTACGGCTCCTTCAGTTACTGTCCCTACAGCTCCTTCAGTTACTGTCCCTATAGCTCCTTCAGTTACTGTCCCTACAGCACCTTCAGTTACTGTCCCTACAGCTCCTTCAGTTACTGTCCCTACAGCTCCTTCAGTTACTGTCCCTATAGCTCCTTCAGTTACTGTCCCTACTGCTCCTTCAGTTACTGTCCCTACAGCTCCTTCAGTTACTGTCCCTACAGCACCTTCAGTTACTGTCCCTACAGCTCCTTCAGTTACTGTCCCTACAGCTCCTTCAGTTACTGTCCCTACAGCTCCTTCAGTTACTGTCCCTACAGCTCCTTCAGTTACTGTCCCTACAGCTCCTTCAGTTACTGTCCCTACAGCTCCTTCAGTTACTGTCCCTACAGCTCCTTCAGTTACTGTCCCTACAGCTCCTTCAGTTACTGTCCCTACAGCGACTTCAGTTACTGTCCCTACAGCTCCTTCAGTTACTGTCCCTACAGCTCCTTCAGTTACTGTCCCTACAGCTCCTTCAGTTACTGTCCCTACAGCTCCTTCAGTTACTGTCCCTACAGCTCCTTCAGTTACTGTCCCTACAGCTCCTTCAGTTACTGTCCCTACAGCTCCTTCAGTTACTGTCCCTACAGCTCCTTCAGTTACTGTCCCTACAGCGACTGCCGTGAGAATAACTCTTGCATGTAATCTGTAAAATGTTCACCGGCTGTTAGAAATTGGGAAAAAGATTAAAGATTTGGGAAAAATATCCAACCGAGTCACAAGTGTCCTGAAAGTTTACCATAGTGTCTGAAATGCCACCACTATCTCTTCTACTCTCGCCATGATCTGGGTATGTATAATGTTCAATTAAATCCCCATGTTGTGTACAGTTAGCTGTCCTCCCTCTCCTATGAGTTATCTCCTGTAACAATATACAGTCTCTGGGAATGATACTCCTCTATCATTACATCTAACCCATAACACACTAGTCACTACTCCTAATGCATTCCTACAGTTATAAACATACTCAAACATTCTCAAATCAATTAGTCAGCATATCAGTCCCTCCTCTGGAACAATGATCACTCTTATTGTTCCACGAAACCTAAGAAATATATTGACTTGAAAAGTAAAGAGAGGAAAAAGTACATGTTTAATAACTTAGCACCACCCATTGATGCCATTTAACATTAAAATTCTGAGTACAAAAACGTTCATGGTCGTCCCAAGCTATCATCCAGTGATTCCCTAACAAACCACCTCCCTTTAGGATGACACTTAGAGATAAGGTTTCTGGAGACTCTCTCGGCCAAATCCATTTTAACAGCGCCTCCACCCCTCACCGTTCTGTAGCATCTCTCTCTCGCTGTATCCCAATCATAACTAAAACATTTTAGAAATGATCCAACCCAATTTTAGAATGACAGTCCTTAGTGCTGACTTTGAGTCTAGGACTCGAATTCCAGCTTCTCAATTTAGCACACATCATCCCTGTTAGAATGTACATTTATAAGCTATCTTTCATTGCCGGTAATAACTCTTCTCATTTACAGCCCCTCTTTGTCACTGTTGTCCTGTCACAAGTGGCCTGGTAATGAAAGATCAGTATCCTCAATGCATCCTTAGTCTAAATAGTTCTCAGTGTGTAGACCCCCCCACCACCCCCCTCACCCCTCTGTCCTTCACCTGGCACTTATCATTCTAGTGTTTCTTCTTCAGATATCGTTTACAGTTCATCTTCCCAACGGCACATGTAACTTTTGCCTGTCACATTTCATGGCCCTTGATAATGTCCCGATTTTTAATATCCAAGTAGATGCCTCCGTTTCTCCCACGTACACGAGTCTCTCACCTGAGCCGTTCTCTCACTCCACGCGCGCTCTCAGCACTACCGCCCCGGTTTATGGCTCAGACTCAGATAGAAGTGTTAGAAATCACTGTCGCGTTGCACGGCCTTCGTGGTTCTTTCTTCAGCTGGTTAGGGAGGGTTTTGAGGTTCACACACACTGTTTGTGGTTCTTTCTTCAGCTGGTTAGGGAGGGTTTTGAGGTTCACACACACTGTTCGTGGTTCTTTCTTCAGCTGGTTAGGGAGGGTTTTGAGGTTCACACACACACTGTTCGTGGTTCTTTCTTTAGCTGGTTAGGGATAATCTGCCATGGTTCACCACCCTAACAGGGCACAAAACTAACCTCCCTTTCACACACACACATAATCTGCCATGGTTCACCACCCTAACGGGGCACAAAACTAACCTCCCTTTCACACACACACATAATCTGCCATGGTTCACCACCCTAACGGGGCACAAAACTAACCTCCATTTCACACACACACATAATCTGCCATGGTTCACCACCCTAACAGGGCACAAAACTAACCTCCCTTTCACACACACACATAATCTGCCATGGTTCACCACCCTAACAGGGCACAAAACTAACCTCCCTTTCACACACACACATAATCTGCCATGGTTCACCACCCTAACGGGGCACAAAACTAACCTCCCTTTCACACTCACACATAATCTGCCATGGTTCACCACCCTAACGGGGCACAAAACTAACCTCCATTTCACACACACACATAATCTGCCATGGTTCACCACCCTAACAGGGCACAAAACTAACCTCCCTTTCACACACACACATAATCTGCCATGGTTCACCACCCTAACAGGGCACAAAACTAACCTCCCTTTCACACACACACACACATAATCTGCCATGGTTCACCACCCTAACAGGGCACAAAACTAACCTCCCTTTCACACACACACATAATCTGCCATGGTTCACCACCCTAACAGGGCACAAAACTAACCTCCCTTTCACACACACACACATAATCTGCCATGGTTCACCACCCTAACAGGGCACAAAACTAAGCTCCCTTTCACACACACACCCTGCACTCTCACGGCTACTGCGACTGGGCTTCTACCCTCTCCTTACAGGTTTAGCAGGGAACCAACCCCACCCAGAATTTACCCCCTAGGATTTACCCTGCAGGTACCAGCCTGTACGAGTTTACCTTCCGGGACTTACCATCTACCATAAAGTTATGACCGGTCATTACACAATGGGCCTACCGAATTAACCTCAGGCTCTCCAGGTCCGTATCCCATAATTAGTTCAGCCTACGATTCTCATCTCCCCAAGATGTCAACATGAGTGGAAACAGATATATGAACTAGCCTACCTTGGTTGTTGCCAGCTCTGTTCCACTGTTCTGGACTCTTTGGTTTGACGACATATCGTGGTGAACCCTGCTCTCAGCGCCATCTTTTAGGTTCTAATTTTTCAGAGTAAATAACTCACGGACACTAGAGAAGCTTTAACCAAGTTTAATTCTTCCCAAAGTGTCGTTACAGCTGTAATTCAGACAAAGACATGTTCCCATCATCACAAGTGTATATATACTCCACTTTAGACACTCCTCCTTCTCTACAATCCTTACATATTCTGGTTGTACAGGAAGAGGGTAATAGGATAATAAACCACTATTTCTCCCTTCAGGGGATCTGACCTGACCTCCTGACCTCAACCCCTCCTTCACCTAATCCACAGATGTCCTCTCGTATCACCTATCGCATTCCCGTGACTCTCTCCCGTCCACCCAGAACATTCCACAGCCCACTCTGTCTTTCTCCAGATCTCACTCCTTTATATACTATGTGTCTGATCTATCATGTCTTTAATATCTCAATGTTCAAAGTTTACCCTGAATACAACACCTCCCTCAGAGGCACATGTTGCTAGGCAACCCCCCTGGACTTGCCCTGGTAGGCCCCGTCGAAAGCCAGTGTGAGAAACTTGCTCGCAAACGTTTGTGCTATGAAACTAAATAAATACTGCA
This sequence comes from Salvelinus fontinalis, assembly GCF_029448725.1. Classification (NCBI taxonomy): domain Eukaryota; kingdom Metazoa; phylum Chordata; class Actinopteri; order Salmoniformes; family Salmonidae; genus Salvelinus; species Salvelinus fontinalis. Next base: position 76,797,717 of record NC_074667.1, read on the forward strand.
CTCTGAACCACAAAACGTCGTTGCAAGCGTTATGATAGTGTTGTTAGACAAAGCGAGTAAAGTGAACCTCAAAACGTGATGTAGTTTTATTGGAATTTGCAGCTGTTGTTTCTAAGTAATGAATCTGCTAGCTTTTGAAATAACTTACTCATCCTTTAATTGTCTTGACTTTTCTATAAGCCAGAGGAGATGAAGAGTACACAATATTCATGCATATTTATATACTGTTCTGGTTACGCAGCCACCATAGTTGCTGGAACCATGCTGGAAAGGGTGAAATGAAAGAGAAACGGACAAAGGGCGAGGACAGTGCAGTTTATGTTGACAAGATAGTCTGAACAGGGTATCGGTCTGTCTCTGTGTGGCTGGCTGACTGACTCACTGAGTGTCTGTCTCTGTTTGCCTGCCTAACTGACCAAAATCACTTCCTGTATGTTTGATTGACAGGCATCACTCAGGAGATGATCAATGAGACCCGGGCGTCTGTAGAGAGGAGGATGATGGGAGATATCCAGAAGCTGCTGACGGAGGGAGAGGACGTCAACCACCATGATTCACAGGGAGCTACTCTGGTGAGTTTATAATATAATTAAGCAATAAGGCCAGAATTGGTGTGGTATTATGACCAATACAGTGCATTCGGAAAGTATTCAGACCTCTTCACTTTTTCCACATTTTGTTACGTTACAGCCTTATTATAAAATGGATTAAATAAATGTTTTCCATCATCAATCTACACACAATCCCCCATAATGACATCACAATCCCCCATAATGACATCACAATCCCCCATAATGACATCACAATCCCCCATAATGACATCACAATCCCCCATAATGACATCACAATCCCCCATAATGACATAGGTTTTTAGAAATGTTTGCAAATGGATTAAAAATAAAAAACAGAAATACCTTATTTACATAAGTATTCAGACCCTTTGCTATGAGACTCAAAATTGAGTCTCAGGTGCATCCTGTTTCCATTGATCATCCTTGAGATGTTTCTACAACTTGATTGGAGTCCACCTGTGGTAAATTCAATTGATTGGACATGATTTGGAAAGGCACACACCTGTCTATATAAGGTCCCACAGTTGACAGTGCATGTCAGAGCAAAAACCAAGCCCTGAGGTCGAAGGAATTATCCGTAGAGCTCTGAGACAGGATTGTGTCGAGCCACAGATCTGGGGAAGGGTACCAAAACATTTCTGAAGCATTGAAGGCCCCGAAGAACACAGTGGCCTCCATCATTCTTAAATGGAAGAAGTTTGAAACCACCAAGACTCTTCCTAGAGCTAGCCGCCCGGCCAACTGAGCAATCGGAGGAGAAGGGCCTTGCTCAGGGAGGTGACCAAGAACCCGATGGTCACTCTGACAGAGCTCTAGAGTTCCTCTGTGGAGATGGGAGAACCTTCCAGAAGGACAACCATTTCTGCAGCACTCCACCAATCAGGCCTTTATGGTAGAGTGGCCAGACGGAAGCCCCTCCTCTGTAAAAGGCACATGACAGCCCGCTTGGAGTTTGCTAAAAGTTACTTAAAACAAGATTCTCTGGTCTGATGAAACCAAGATTGAACTCTTTGGCCTGAATGCCAAGCGTCACATCTGGAGGAAACCTGGCACCATCCCTACGGTGAAGCATGGTGGTGGCAGCATCATGCTGTGGGGATGTTTTTCAGCGGCAGGGACTTGGAGACTAGTCAGGATCGAGACAAAGATAAACAGAGCAGGGAGATCCTTGATGAAAACCTGTCCCAGAGCGCTCAGGACCTCAGACTGGGACGAAGGTTCACCTTCCAACAGGACAACAACCCTAAGCACACAGCCAAGACATTGCAGGAGTAGCTTGGTGACAAGTCTCTGAATGTCCTTGAGTGGCCCAGCCAGAGCCCGGACTTGAACCCAATCGAACATCTCTAGAGATGCCTAAAAATAGCTGTGCAGCGACGCTCCCCATCCAACCTGACAGAGCTTGAGAGGATCTGCAGAGAAGAATGGGAGAAACTCCCCAATACAGGTGTGCCAAGCTTGTAGCCTCATACCCAAGAAGACTCAAGGCTGTAATCGCTGCCAAAGGTGCTTCAACAAAGTACCGAGTAAAGAGTCTGAATACTCATGTAAATGTGATATTTAAGTAGATTTTTTATACATTTGCAAAAATGTATAAAAACCTGTTTTTGCTTTGTCATTATGGAGTATTGTGTGTAGATTGATGAGGGAAAAAAACACAATTTAATCCAAAATAAGGCTGTAACGTAACAAAATGTTGAATGTCAGAGGGTCTGCTTTTAAATCTTATAAATTATTTTTTAAATCTTAACACTTTGTTCTAGCTAGCTATTTGTGTAGGTAGCTATCAAGTAAACACAATGATATAGTAACTTGTTGACTTAACTCTAGGATGCCTCCTTCAAGTGTTTTAGTACTAGTCTGTAATCTCAGGACTTAACCTATACCATGGCTAAGGGCTGTTCTTAGGGACGACGCAACGCTGAGTGCCTGTACACAGCCCTTAGCCATGGTGTATTGGCCATATACTACAAAACCCCGAGGTGCCTTATTGCTATTATAAACTGGCTACCAACGTAATTAGACCAGTAAAAATAAATGTTTTGTCATACCCATAGTATGCAGTTTGATATACCACAGCTGTCAGCCAATTAGCATTCAGGGCTCGAACCACAAGGTTTATCATTTCTAATATACCTACAAACTATAGATTATTGAGTCTATACATACAACCTATAGGGAGACGGATACAAAGAGGGAGAGGACATCAACCACCACGACTCACAAGGAGTTACTCTGGTGAGAGGGACATAGCCCCCAGAGTAGCAACACAAACTGTATTGTCCCTTTGTCTTGGACAACGACAAATCATATCCTATGTACACTAGAGAGCCCACACAGATACAGGCTGTGGTACAGTTGTAGAACAGGCACCATCCAGACAGCATTCACAAGGCATAGGAGGCTCCACCACTTCTGTGTGATGCATTTCCATCTCAAGATTGGGGCTTAAGATATCCTAAATTGCTCGCAAGGATTTGTCACAATCTAATACAAAACGCAATTGGATCAAAATGGGAAAGGTACATTACATGATACTACCCCAAAATAACTTTAGTAAGCTTCAAGATTTACTCCCAAATGCCGTGATTGAAGAAGATTGTCATCCAGCTTCATGACTCTGTTAATCTGTGTTTGCCGTATGATGCTAACAGTGAAAGTTTAGCAACACAGAGAGAATCTAGACCTTTGGCAGAGAGGGACATTCAACTGGTATTATGGGCCCGTCCCAAACGGCACCCTATTTTCTATATAGTGCACTATAAAGGGGGCCATTTGGGCAGAATATGTTATGTAAGATGTGTTAGTCTTCCAATACAGTTTAGATTCATTATGATGCAGCATTATGTGACCTGCTCTTTGTTCCAGTAGGTGCTGAAAGGAATGTCAAGTAGGTCATGTGATCTGAAAATAAATTATGGTTCAATAATGGTTTTTGGGTCAAAGGTCATATAACCAATCAATGACCACACAACGTGGACTAGTATTAATGCATCTAGTTTACTGGGAAAGGTCACCCTCGCACACAGACAGATACAGACAGATACAGACAGATACAGACAGATACAGACAGATACAGACAGATACAGACAGACAGACACAGACAGAAAGAGACACACACACACACACACACACACAGACAGAGAAAGAGAGACACACACACACACAGACAGAGAAAGAGAGACACACACACACACAGACAGAGAAAGAGAGACACACACACACACAGACAGAGAAAGAGAGACACACACACACACAGACAGAGAAAGAGAGAGAGAGACACACACACAGACAGAGAGAGAGAGAGAGAGACACACACACAGACAGAGAGAGAGACACACACACACACACACACAGACAGACAGAGAGAGACACACACACACACACACACAGACAGACAGAGAGACACACACACACACACACACACACACACACACACACAGACAGACAGAGAGACACACACACACACACACACACACACACACACACACACACACACACACAGAGAGAGAAAGAGAGACACACACACAGACAGAGAAAGAGAGACACACACACACAGACAGAGAGAGAGAGACACACACACAGACACACAGACAGAGAGAGAGACACACACAGACAGAGAGAGAGACACACACAGAGAGAGCCTGATTGAAGATGTAAAACTCTGAGACATCCTCGTGACTTACTACAGGCACACCAGCAAGAGAGGCCTAGGGAGGCCAGGGGAGGCAAGGGGAGGCAAGGGATGAACCTTTTGGCTGACTCCCCTTTCACCCAGCTGGGATCTCCATCCTCACTGAACCAGTCATTTAACAAGCAGCCAGTCAGGCCATCCAGTACTCCTAGAATTGAGCAGTTTGGAAAATAAGTCAACATATTATTTTACTGTATCTAATTTAATTGAGTGAGATTCATGAGATCTGGCAGTGACTCATTCAGATTCCTTTTTTCTTGGCCCTGAAACAAGGTCAGTTCACTCAAGGTTTATTTCTCAATTTAGTGGCCAGGCGTAAAGAGAGCATACATAAATCAACATACATTTTGTATCAGAGTTAGCTTCCTGCTGTGGTCCCGTCCCAGCCTGTCTGGTAGATTTCTGAGGATACAAGGACAGGTAATGACACAAGGGGATTCCAAGAAGGCATTAGATATATACACTGCTCAAAAAAATAAAGGGAACACTTAAACAACACAATGTAACTCCAAGTCAATCACACTTCTGTGAAATCAAACTGTCCACTTAGGAAGCAACACTGATTGACAATACATTTCACATGCTGTTGTGCAAATGGAATAGACAAAAGGTGGAAATTATAGGCAATTAGCAAGACACCCCCCAAAACAGGAGTGATTCTGCAGGTGGTGACCACAGACCACTTCTCAGTTCCTATGCTTCCTGGCTGATGTTTTGGTCACTTTTGAATGCTGGCGGTGCTCTCACTCTAGTGGTAGCATGAGACGGAGTCTACAACCCACACAAGTGGCTCAGGTAGTGCAGTTCATCCAGAGTGGCACATCAATGCGAACTGTGGCAAAAAGGTTTGCTGTGTCTGTCAGCGTAGTGTCCAGAGCATGGAGGCGCTACCAGGAGACAGGCCAGTACATCAGGAGACGTGGAGGAGGCCGTAGGAGGTCAACAACCCAGCAGCAGGACCGGTACCTCCGCCTTAGTGCAAGGAGGTGCACTGCCAGAGCCCTGCAAAATGACCTCCAGCAGGAACTGAGAAGTGGTCTGTGGTCACCACCTGCAGAATCACTCCTGTTTTGGGGCGTGTCTTGCTAATTGCCTATAATTACCACCTTTTGTCTATTCCATTTGCACAACAGCATGTGACATTTATTGTCAATCAGTGTTGCTTCCTAAGTGGACAGTTTGGTTTCACAGAAGTGTGATTGACTTGGAGTTACATTGTGTTATTTAAGTGATCCCTTTATTTTTTTGAGCAGTGTACAAATATGAGGTAAGGAATCCTTGCAAATAAAATGATTTGTTAAAGTAGCCAACACTATACCTCTCAAATTCAAATCTGAACCTGGAAGACCGTTCCACTGCCCCCCCCCCCCCTCTTCTCTTCCCCTCTAATTAGGGACTGATTTTAACCAGGTGGTTACAATGAATGTTCAGGAATAAGAGAGAACTAGCAGTCGTCTGGACCTGGTAGGGTGAGATTGAAATACCCTCTGAAGTGACTCTGTTCCATTGGTCTCCTCTCCTGTCCCTCATGCAGCTCCACATTGCAGCAGCCAATGGTTACGTCCAGGCCGCTGAGTTGCTGCTGGAGGGAGGGGCCAGGATGGACCTGAGAGACACTGACGGATGGCAGCCGCTCCACGCTGCAGCCTGCTGGGGTCAGGTGAGGACACACACACACACCACACACACAGCCTGCTGGGGTCAGGTGAGGACACACACACACACCACACACACAGCCTGCTGGGGTCAGGTGAGGACACACACACACACACCACACACACAGCCTGCTGGGGTCAGGTGAGGACACACACACACACCACACACACAGCCTGCTGGGGTCAGGTGAGGACACACACACACACCACACACACAGCCTGCTGGGGTCAGGTGAGGACACACACACACACACCACACACACAGCCTGCTGGGGTCAGGTGAGGACACACACACACACCACACACACAGCCTGCTGGGGTCAGGTGAGGACACACACACACACCACACACACAGCCTGCTGGGGTCAGGTGAGGACACACACACACACCACACACACAGCCTGCTGGGGTCAGGTGAGGACACACACACACACCACACACACAGCCTGCTGGGGTCAGGTGAGGACACACACACACACCACACACACAGCCTGCTGGGGTCAGGTGAGGACACACACACACACCACACACACAGCCTGCTGGGGTCAGGTGAGGACACACACACACACACCACACACACAGCCTGCTGGGGTCAGGTGAGGACACACACACACACCACACACACAGCCTGCTGGGGTCAGGTGAGGACACACACACACACCACACACACAGCCTGCTGGGGTCAGGTGAGGACACACACACCACACACACAGCCTGCTGGGGTCAGGTGAGGACACACACACACACCACACACACAGCCTGCTGGGGTCAGGTGAGGACACACACACACACCACACACACAGCCTGCTGGGGTCAGGTGAGGACACACACACACACCACACACACAGCCTGCTGGGGTCAGGTGAGGACACACACACCACACACACAGCCTGCTGGGGTCAGGTGAGGACACACACACACACCACACACACAGCCTGCTGGGGTCAGGTGAGGACACACACACACACCACACACACAGCCTGCTGGGGTCAGGTGAGGACACACACACACACCACACACACAGCCTGCTGGGGTCAGGTGAGGACACACACACACACCACACACACAGCCTGCTGGGGTCAGGTGAGGACACACACACACACCACACACACAGCCTGCTGGGGTCAGGTGAGGACACACACACACACCACACACACAGCCTGCTGGGGTCAGGTGAGGACACACACACACACCACACACACAGCCTGCTGGGGTCAGGTGAGGACACACACACACACACCACACACACAGCCTGCTGGGGTCAGGTGAGGACACACACACACACACCACACACACAGCCTGCTGGGGTCAGGTGAGGACACACACACACACCACACACACAGCCTGCTGGGGTCAGGTGAGGACACACACACACACCACACACACAGCCTGCTGGGGTCAGGTGAGGACACACACACACACCACACACACAGCCTGCTGGGGTCAGGTGAGGACACACACACACACCACACACACAGCCTGCTGGGGTCAGGTGAGGACACACACACACACCACACACACAGCCTGCTGGGGTCAGGTGAGGACACACACACACACCACACACACAGCCTGCTGGGGTCAGGTGAGGACACACACACACACCACACACACAGCCTGCTGGGGTCAGGTGAGGACACACACACACACCACACACACAGCCTGCTGGGGTCAGGTGAGGACACACACACACACACCACACACACAGCCTGCTGGGGTCAGGTGAGGACACACACACACACACCACACACACAGCCTGCTGGGGTCAGGTGAGGACACACACACACACCACACACACAGCCTGCTGGGGTCAGGTGAGGACACACACACACACACCACACACACAGCCTGCTGGGGTCAGGTGAGGACACACACACACACCACACACACAGCCTGCTGGGGTCAGGTGAGGACACACACACACACACCACACACACAGCCTGCTGGGGTCAGGTGAGGACACACACACACACCACACACACAGCCTGCTGGGGTCAGGTGAGGACACACACACACACCACACACACAGCCTGCTGGGGTCAGGTGAGGACACACACACACACCACACACACAGCCTGCTGGGGTCAGGTGAGGACACACACACACACCACACACACAGCCTGCTGGGGTCAGGTGAGGACACACACACACACACCACACACACAGCCTGCTGGGGTCAGGTGAGGACACACACACACACACACCACACACACAGCCTGCTGGGGTCAGGTGAGGACACACACACACACCACACACACAGCCTGCTGGGGTCAGGTGAGGACACACACACACACCACACACACAGCCTGCTGGGGTCAGGTGAGGACACACACACACACACCACACACACAGCCTGCTGGGGTCAGGTGAGGACACACACACACACACCACACACACAGCCTGCTGGGGTCAGGTGAGGACACACACACACACCACACACACAGCCTGCTGGGGTCAGGTGAGGACACTAGTGAACACACACACACACACACACAGCCTGCTGGGGTCAGGTGAGGACACTAGTGAACACACACACACACACACACACAGCCTGCTGGAGTCAGGTGAGGACACACACACACACACACACACACACAGCCTGCTGGGGTCAGGTGAGGACACTAGTGAACACACAGACACACAGCCTGCTGGGGTCAGGTGAGGACACTAGTGTACACACAGACACACACACACACCACACACACAGCCTGCTGGGGTCAGGTGAGGACACTAGTGAACACACAGACACACATCTCACAGACACACACAGCCTGCTGGGGTCAGGTGAGGACACTAGTGAACACACACACACACACACACACCACACAGACACACACAGCCTGCTGGGGTCAGGTGAGGACACTAGTGAACACACAGACACACAGCCTGCTGGGGTCAGGTGAGGACACTAGTGTACACACAGACACACACACACACCACACACACAGCCTGCTGGGGTCAGGTGAGGACACTAGTGAACACACAGACACACATCTCACAGACACACACAGCCTGCTGGGGTCAGGTGAGGACACTAGTGAACACACACACACACACACACACCACACAGACACACACAGCCTGCTGGGGTCAGGTGAGGACACACACACACACCACACACACAGCCTGCTGGGGTCAGGTGAGGACACACACACACACCACACACACAGCCTGCTGGGGTCAGGTGAGGACACTAGTGAACACACACACACACACACACAGCCTGCTGGGGTCAGGTGAGGACACTAGTGAACACACACACACACACACACACAGCCTGCTGGAGTCAGGTGAGGACACACACACACACACACACACACACACACACACACACACACACACACACACACACACACACACACACACACACACACACACACACAGCCTGCTGGGGTCAGGTGAGGACACTAGTGAACACACAGACACACAGCCTGCTGGGGTCAGGTGAGGACACTAGTGTACACACAGACACACACACACACACACACACCACACACACAGCCTGCTGGGGTCAGGTGAGGACACTAGTGAACACACAGACACACACCTCACAGACACACACAGCCTGCTGGGGTCAGGTGAGGACACTAGTGAACACACACACACACACACACACACACACCACACAGACACACACAGCCTGCTGGGGTCAGGTGAGGACACACACACACACACACACACAGCCTGCTGGGGTCAGGTGAGGACAATAGTGAACACACACACACACACAGCCTGCTGGGGTCAGGTGAGGACACTAGTGAACACACACACACACACACACACCACACACACAACCTGCTGGGGTCAGGTGAGGACACTAGTGAACACACAGACACACACCACACAGACACACACAGCCTGCTGGGGTCAGGTGAGGACACTAGTGAACACACAGACACACACACACACACACCACACACACAGCCTGCTGGGGTCAGGTGAAGACACTAGTGAACACACACACACACACACACACACACACACACACACACACACACACACCACACACACAGCCTGCTGGGGTCAGGTGAGGACACACACACACACCACACACACAGCCTGCTGGGGTCAGGTGAGGACACTAGTGAACACACACACACACACACACACACACACAGCCTGCTGGGGTCAGGTGAGGACACTAGTGAACACACACACACACACACACAGCCTGCTGGAGTCAGGTGAGGACACACACACACACACAGCCTGCTGGGGTCAGGTGAGGACACTAGTGAACACACACACACACACACAGCCTGCTGGGGTCAGGTGAGGACACTAGTGAACACACACACACACACACACAGCCTGCTGGAGTCAGGTGAGGACACACACACACACACACACACACACACACACACACACACACAGCCTGCTGGGGTCAGGTGAGGACACTAGTGAACACACAGACACACAGCCTGCTGGGGTCAGGTGAGGACACTAGTGTACACACAGACACACACACACACACACACACCACACACACAGCCTGCTGGGGTCAGGTGAGGACACTAGTGAACACACAGACACACACCTCACAGACACACACAGCCTGCTGGGGTCAGGTGAGGACACTAGTGAACACACACACACACACACACACACCACACAGACACACACAGCCTGCTGGGGTCAGGTGAGGACACACACACACACCACACACACAGCCTGCTGGGGTCAGGTGAGGACAATAGTGAACACACACACACACACACAGCCTGCTGGGGTCAGGTGAGGACACTAGTGAACACACACACACACACACACCACACACACAACCTGCTGGGGTCAGGTGAGGACACTAGTGAACACACAGACACACACCACACAGACACACACAGCCTGCTGGGGTCAGGTGAGGACACTAGTGAACACACAGACACACACACACACACAGCCTGCTGGGGTCAGGTGAAGACACTAGTGAACACACACACACACACACACACACACACACACACACACACACACACACACACACACAGGCCACATACACACACACACACTGCTGCACAAGGTCACACACACACACACACACTGCTGCACAAGGTCACACACACAGGCCACACACACAAGGACAGACATACAGATTATTATTATTTTATATTTATTTGACCTTTATTTAACTAACCAAATCAGTTAGGAACAAATTATTATTTTACAATGACGGCCTACCCCGGCCAAACCCTCCCCAAACCCGGACAACGCTGGGCCAATTGTGCTCCGCCCTATGATGCATACAAATAAACACACACCCACTCTCTACACATGTAACTGAGGACTTGGTGGACTGTATATTCTTTAGGTTAGGTTATACTTAGTGTTCTCTTCCGTTCTCTCCCATGTGCTGGTAACCGGTGACAGAGGATTACGGTCTGGTTTAATGACGCTGAAAATTGACAGTACGGCCACGGAACAGCACAGTCTATGTAGTGTATGGGTTAGGGCACTTTAAGGCTTGGATTGGCAGCTTGTGATCAGACGGACGGACGGACGGACGGACGGACAGACAGACAGGTTTTGATTGGCAGCTTGTGATGAGACAGACAGACAGACAGACAGACAGACAGACAGGTTTTGATTGGCAGCTTGTGATAACAGACAGACAGGTTTTGATTGGCAGCTTGTGATAACAGACAGACAGGTTTTGATTGGCAGCTTGTGATAACAGACAGACAGAGAGACCTGTGGTCTGGAAGTAAAGCGAGAACTGAAGATACTGTACAATAGTGATTGACACATATACATAATACCATCTCTAATTCACTGTGCTAGAACCATTATGCACGTAACAGTGGTGACAAATGTCCTCCTGGAAGACTGAATGTCACTGATGGAACGCTGCTGTGATCTAACAGTCCAACCTACCAGGGAGTCAGCTAGCAGGACACTAGGAGAAAGGAGCACCTGACTACCAGGGAGTCAGCTAGCAGGACACTAGGAGAAAGGAGCACCTGACTACCAGGGAGTCAGCTAGCAGGACACTAGGAGAAAGGAGCACCTGACTACCAGGGAGTCAGCTAGCAGGACACTAGGAGAAAGGAGCACCTGACTACCAGGGAGTCAGCTAGCAGGACACTAGGAGAAAGGAGCACCTGACTACCAGGGAGTCAGCTAGCAGGACACTAGGAGAAAGGAGCACCTGACTACCAGAGAGTCAGCTAGCAGGACACTAGGAGAAAGGAGCACCTGACTACCAGGGAGTCAGCTAGCAGGACACTAAGAGAAAGGAGCACCTGACTACCAGGAAGTCAGCTAGCAGGACACTAGGAGAAAGGAGCACCTGACTACCAGGGAGTCAGCTAGCAGGACACTAGGAGAAAGGAGCACCTGACTACCAGGGAGTCAGCTAGCAGGACACTAGGAGAAAGGAGCACCTGACTACCAGGGAGTCAGCTAGCAGGACACTAGGAGAAAGGAGCACCTGACTACCAGGGAGTCAGCTAGCAGGACACTAGGAGAAAGGAGCACCTGACTACCAGGGAGTCAGCTAGCAGGACACTAGGAGAAAGGAGCACCTGACTACCAGGGAGTCAGCTAGCAGGACACTAGGAGAAAAGAGCACCTGACTACCAGGGAGTCAGCTAGCAGGACACTAGGAGAAAGGAGCACCTGACTACCAGGGAGTCAGCTAGCAGGACACTAGGAGAAAAGAGCACCTGACTACCAGGGAGTCAGCTAGCAGGACACTAGGAGAAAGGAGCACCTGACTACCAGGGAGTCAGCTAGCAGGACACTAGGAGAAAGGAGCACCTGACTACCAGGGAGTCAGCTAGCAGGACGCTAGGAGAAAGGAGCACCTGACTACCAGGGAGTCAGCTAGCAGGACACTAGGAGAAAGGAGCACCTGACTACCAGGGAGTCAGCTAGCAGGACACTAGGAGAAAGGAGCACCTGACTACCAGGAAGTCAGCTAGCAGGTTGAAGGTTGTCTTTGCCCATGTCCCAGCTGTCCATACTGTGCAGTGCTACTATACCTAGGAGAAGGTGAGGCTTGGTGTCGTGTATGATCGGACCAGGTCCAGGCTTCACAGGTAACTCGATCCATCTTGATCGGGGAGTTAACATCTTCATCCAGCTCGAAGGACTGAGGACTTGGTGGACTGTATATTCTTAATGTTTGACTTGATGTGCCCTTACGAGCAGACTGGAGAGAACTGGCTAAGTAAAACCTAACCTAAAGAATATGCAGTCCACCAAGTCCTCAGTTACAGCAGATGATCGTGGATAGCCGTGTAAATACTGATAGTCTCTATGGTTCCAGATGCATGTAGCAGAGCTGCTGGTTTCTCACGGTGCCAGTCTCAATGTCAAGACCTTCCTAGAGGAGACTCCCATTGGTAAGTCTGCCCCAGCCATAAAACCTACCTACCTAACCCTACCTACCTATCTACCTACATAATCCTAAACCTACCTACCTAACCATAAACCCTACTTACCTACCTAACCCTAAACCCTACCTAACCCTGAACCCTACCTACCTACCTAATCCTTACCTATCTACCTAACCCTGAACCCTACCTACCTAACCCTAAACCCTACCTAACCCTGAACCCTACCTACTTAACCCTGAACCCTACCTACCTACCTAATCCCTACCTACCTACCTAACCCTGAACCCTACCTACCTAACCCCTACCTACATACCTACCTAACCCTAAACCCTACCTAACCCTGAACCCTACCTACCTACCTAACCCTGAACCCTACCTACCTACCTAACCCTGAACCCTACCTACCTACCTAACCCTGAACCCTACCTACCTACCTAACCCTGAACCCTACCTATCTACTTAACCCTGAACCCTACCTACCTAACCCCTACCTACCTACCTAACCCTGAACCCTACCTACCTAACCCCTACCTACCTAATCCCTACCTATCTACCTAACCCTGAACCCTACCTACCTACCTAACCCTGAACCCTACCTACCTACCTACCTACCTACCTAAACCCTACCTACCTACCTAACCCCTACCTACCTACCTAACCCTGAAGCCTACCTACCTAACCCCTACCTACCTAATCCCTACCTACCTACCTAACCCTGCCTATCTACCTACCTATCTACCTAACCTTAAACCCTACCTACCTACCTAACCCTGAACCCTACCTACCTACCTAATCCTGAACCCTACCTACCTACCTAACCCCTACCTACTTCCCCAATCCCTACCTATCTACCTAACCCTAAACCCTACCTACCTAACTAATCCCTATCTATCTACCTAACCCTAAACCCTACCTACCTACCTAATCCCTACCTACCTACCTATCCCGAACCCTACCTACCTACCTAACCCCTACCTACCTACCTAATCCCTACCTATCTACCTAACCCTAAACCCTACCTACCTACCTACCCACCTACCTACCTACCTAACCCCTACCTACCTACCTACCTAACCCTGAACCCTACCTACCTACCTACCTAACCCCTACCTACCTACCTACTTAACCCTGAACCTTACCTACCTACCTACCTAACCCCTACCTACCTACCTACTTAACCCTGAACCTTACCTACCTACCTACCTAACCCCTACCTACCTACCTACCTACCTAACCCCTACCTACCTACCTAACCCTGAACCCTACCTACCTACACAACCCTAAACCCTACCCACCTACATACACTACTGTTGAAAAGTTTGGGGTCACTTAGAAATTAACTTGTTTTTGAAAGAAAAGCACATTTCTTGTCCATTCAAATAACATAAAATTGATTGGAAATACAGTGTAGACATTGTTAATGTTGTAAATGACTATTGCAGCTGGAAAAGGCAGATTTTTTTATGGAATATCTACATAGGCGTACAGAGGCCCATTATCAGCAACCATCACTCCTGTGTTCCAATGGCACGTTGTGTTAGCTAATCCAAGTTTATAATTTGAAAAGGCTAATTGATCATTAGAAAACCCTTTTGCAATTATGTTAGCACAGCTGAAAACTGTTGTTCTGATTTAAAAAAGCAATAAAACGGGCCTTGTTTAGACTAGTTGAGCATCTGGAGCATCAGCATTTGTGGGTTCGATTCCAGGCTCAAAATGGCCAGAAACAAAGAACATTCTTCTGAAACTCGTCAGTCTATTATTGTTCTGAGAAATGAAGGCTATTCCATGTGAGGAATTGCCAAGAAACTGAAGATCTGGTACAACGCTGTGTACTACTCCCTTCACAGAACACCGCAAACTGTCTCTAACCAGAATAGAAAGATGAGTGGGAGGCCCTTGTGCACAACTAAACAAAAGGACAAGTACATTAGAGTGTCTGGTTTGAGAAACAGACGCCTCACAAGTCCTCAACTTGCAGCTTCATTAAATAGTACCCGCAAAACACCAGTCTCAACAGCGAAGAGGCGACTCTGGGATGCTGGAGGCAGACTTCCACTGGTCTAATGTCCGTTGCTCGTGTTTCTTGGCCCAAGCAAGTCTCTTCTTATTATTGGTGACCAAGTAGTGGTTTGTTTGCAGCAATTCGACCATGAAGGCCTGATTCACGCAGTCTCCTCTGATCAGTTGATGTTGAGATGTGTCTGTTACTTGAACTCTGAAGCATTTATTTGGGCTGCAATCTGAGGTGTAGTTAACTAGTGAACTTATCCTCTGCAGCAGAGGTAATTCTGGGTCTTCCTTTCCTGTGGCGGCCTCATGAGAGCCAGTTTCATCATTGTGCTTGATAGTTGAAAACTTTGAAAGTTATTGAAATGTTCTGCATTGACTGACCTTCATGTCTTAAAATAATGTCGTTTCTCTTTGCTTATTTGAGCTGTTCTTGCCGTAATACGGGCTATTTTTTACCAAATAGGGCTATCTTCTGTATACCACCCCTACCTTGTCACAACACAACTGATTTGCTCAAACTCATTAAGAAGGAAAGAAATTCCACAAAGGAACTTTCAACACGGCACACCTGTTAATTGAAATGCATTCCAGGTGACTTCCTCATGAAGCTGGTTGAGAGAATGCCAAGAGTGTGCAAAGCTGTCATCAAGGAAAAGGGTGGCTACTTTGAAGAATCTGTTTAACACTGTTTTGGTTACGACATGATTCCATTTGTGTTATTTTATAGTTTTGATGTCTTCATTACTATTCTACAATGTAGAAAATAGTAAAAATAAAGAAAAGCCCTTGAATGAGTCGGTGTCCAAACTTTTGATTGGTACTGTATAGTGAGCAATATTCTTGGAACATCAAATCGCAGTATCGCATTGCAATGCATATACACTGCTCAAAAAAATAAAGGGAACACTTAAACAACACAATGTAACTCCAAGTCAATCACACTTCTGTGAAATCAAACTGTCCACTTAGGAAGCAACACTGATTGACAATAAATTTCACATGCTGTTGTGCAAATGGAATAGACAAAAGGTGGAAATTATAGGCAATTAGCAAGACACCCCCAAAAAAGGAGTGATTGGGCAGGTGGTGATCACAGACCACTTCTCAGTTCCTATGCTTCCTGGCTGATGTTTTGGTCACTTTTGAATGCTGGCGGTGCTCTCACTCTAGTGGTAGCATGAGACGGAGTCTACAACCCACACAAGTGGCTCAGGTAGTGCAGTTCATCCAGGATGGCACATCAATGCGAGCTGTGGCAAAAAGGTTTGCTGTGTCTGTCAGCGTAGTGTCCAGAGCATGGAGGCGCTACCAGGAGACAGGCCAGTACATCAAGAGACGTGGAGGAGGCTGTAGGAGGGCAACAACCCAGCAGCAGGACCGCTACCTCCGCCTTTGTGCAAGGAGGTGCACTGCCAGCGCCCTGCAAAATGACCTCCAGCAGGCCACAAATGTGCATGTGTCTGCTCAAACGGTCAGAAACAGACTCCATGAGGGTGGTATGAGGGCCCGACGTCCACAGGTGGGGGTTGTGCTTACAGCCCAACACCGTGCAGGACATTTGGCATTTGCCAGAGAACACCAAGATTGGCAAATTCGCCACTGGCGCCCTGTGCTCTTCACAGATGAAAGCAGGTTCACACTGAGCACATGAGCACATGTGACAGACGTGACAGAGTCTGGAGACGCCGTGGAGAATGTTCTGCTGCCTGCAACATCCTCCAGCATGACCGGTTTGGCGATGGGTCAGTCATGGTGTGGGGTGGCATTTCTTTGTGGGGCCGCACAGCCCTCCATGTGCTCGCCAGAGGTAGCCTGACTGCCAATAGGTACCGAGATGAGATCCTCAGACCCCTTGTGAGACCATATGCTGACACATGCACATTTGTGGCCTGCTGGAGGTCATTTTGCAGGGCGCTGGTAGTGCTCCTCCTTGCACAAAGGTGGAGGTAGCGGTCCTGCTGCTGGGTTGTTGCCCTCCTACAGCCTCCTCCACGTCTCTTGATGTACTGGCCTGTCTCCTGGTAGCGCCTCCATGCTCTGGACACTACGCTGACAGACACAGCAAACCTTTTTGCCACAGCTCGCATTGATGTGCCATCCTGGATGAACTGCACTACCTGAGCCACTTGTGTGGGTTGTAGACTCCGTCTCATGCTACCACTAGAGTGAGAGCACCGCCAGCATTCAAAAGTGACCAAAACATCAGCCAGGAAGCATAGGAACTGAGAAGTGGTCTGTGATCACCACCTGCCCAATCACTCCTTTTTTGGGGGTGTCTTGCTAATTGCCTATAATTTCCACCTTTTGTCTATTCCATTTGCACAACAGCATGTGAAATTTATTGTCAATCAGTGTTGCTTCCTAAGTGGACAGTTTGATTTCACAGAAGTGTGATTGACTTGGAGTTACATTGTGTTGTTTAAGTGTTCCCTTTATTTTTTTGAGCAGTGTAGAATCGCCTACCTAAGTATCGTGATAATGTTGTATCGTGAGTTCCCTGGCAATACCCAACCCTACTATACTGTATACATGATTGCTGTACTAGGGTCTAAAACGCCATAAAACCAAACCTATAGAGTTGTGGAAACTGAGTATTTATCCAGAACCATCTCAGATAATTCTCGCCTCACACTTTCTGTGTTGATGCCAGATGGAGTTCAAGGAACCTATAGATGGTGCCTAAACCCAACTCTGTTGAAATACGCAGAACTTTGTCAATTTATCAGAGATCAAATTATGTTTTTTCTGTGAAAAACACAGTCCGTCCTCTCCAAATAGTTTTGTACTCTGGGATACATTAAAAGCCTTTCATAAGGGGAGGATACCTAGTCATTGTCACGTCCTGACCAGAGTTCTTATGTGTTTTGCTTGTTTAGTGTTGGTCAGGACGTGAGCTGGGTGGGAATTCTATGTTGTGTGTCTAGTTTGTCTGTTTCTGTGTCCAGCCTAATATGGTTCTCAATCAGAGGCAGCTGTCAATCGTTGTCCCTGATTGAGAATCATATATAGGTGGCTTGTTTTGCCACCTTTCTGTTTGCCACTTTTCTGTATCGGTTTGTTTCGTTTAATTAAACATGTTGAGCACTGGCTACGCTGCGTGTTGGTCCGATCCCTGCTACACCTCCTCTTCTAGTGAAGAGAGAGAAGGCTGCCGTTACAGAACCACCCACCAATCTCGGACCAAGCAGCGTAGCAACGGGCAGCAGTGGCAGCAGCAGCAGCAGCGGGACCAGGAGAAATGGACTTGGGAGGACGTGTTGGACGGAAAGGGTTGCTACACATGGGAGGAGATCCTGGCTGGTAAGGATCGCCTTCCATGGGAACAGGTGGAGGCAGCTAGGAGAGCGAAAGCAGCGGAGAAGGGGAACCTGTGTTATGAAGGTACGCGGCTAGCACAGAAACCCGAGAAGAAATCCCAAAAATGTCTTGCGGGGGCTAAAGAGTAGTGTGGCGAAGGCAGGTAGGAAACCTGCGCCCACTTCCCATGCTTACCGTGGAGAGCGGGAGTACGGGCAGACACTGTGTTATGCGGAAGAGTGCACGGTGTCTCCTGTACGTGTGCATAGCCCGGTGCGGGTTATTCCACCTCCCCGCACTGGCCGGGCTAGATTGAGCATTGAGCCAAGTGCCATGAAGCCGGCTCAACATATCTGGCCTCCAGTACGTCTCCTCGGGCCGGTGTACATGGCACCAGCCTTACGCATGGTGTCCCCGGTTCGCCAACACAGCCCAGTGCGGGTTATTCCACCTCCCCGCACTGGACGGGCTACGGGGAGCATTCAACCAGGTAAGGTTGGGCAGGCTCCGTGCTCAAGGGAGCCAGTACACCTGCACGGTCCGGTATATCCGGCGCCACCTCCCCGCCCCAGCCCAGTACCACCAGTGCCTACACCACGCACCAAGCCTCCTGTGCGTCTCCAGAGCCCTGTACGCACTGTTCCTTCTCCCCGCACTCGCCCTGAGGTGCGTGACCTCAGCCCGGTACCACCAGTGCTGGTACCACGCACCAGGCCGATAGTGCACCTCGAGAGTCCAGTGTGCCCTGTTCCTGCTCCCCGCGCTAGCCTTGAGGTGCGTGTCTCCAGTCCGGTACCACCAGTTCCGGCACCACGCACCAGGCCTACTGTGAGCATTAGCAGGTCAGAGTTGGCCGTCTGCCCAACGCCGCCTGCACTGTTTGCCTGCTCAGCGCCGTCTGAGCTGCCTACCTGCCCAGCGCCGTCTGAGCTGCCTACCTGCCCAGCGCCGTCTGAGCTGCCTACCTGCCCAGCGCCGTCTGAGCTGCCTGCCTGCCCAGCGCCGTCTGAGCTGCCTGCCTGCCCAGCGCCGTCTGAGCTGCCTGCCTGCCCAGCGCCGTCTGAGCTGCCTGCCTGCCCAGCGCCGTCTGAGCTGCCTGCCTGCCCAGCGCCGTCTGAGCTGCCTGCCTGCCCAGCGCCATCTGAGCCATCCGTCTGCCCAGCGCCGTCTGAGCCATCCGTCTGCCCAGCGCCATCTGAGCCGCCCGTCTGTTCCGAGCTGTTAGAACCGCCCGTCTGTCCCGAGCCATTAGAGCCGCCCGTCTGTCCTGAGCCGTTAGAGCCGCCAGCCAGTCAGGAGCTTCCAGAGCCGCCAGCCAGTCAGGAGCTGCCAGAGCCGCCAGCCAGTCAGGAGCTGCCAGAGCCGCCAGCCAGTCAGGAGCTGCCAGAGCCGCCAGCCAGTCAGGAGCTGCCAGAGCCGCCAGCCAGTCAGGAGCTGCCAGAGCCGGCAGCCAGTCAGGAGCTGCCAGAGCCGGCAGCCAGTCAGGAGCTGCCAGAGCCGCCAGCCAGTCAGGAGCTGCCAGAGCCGCCAGCCAGTCAGGAGCTGCCAGAGCCGGCAGCTTGTCAGGAGCTGCCAGAGCCGCCCTCCAGTCATGAGCCGCCCTCCAGTCATGAGCCGCCCTCCAGTCATGAGCCGCCCTCCAGTCATGAGCCGCCCTCCAGTCATGAGCCGCCCTCCAGTCATGAGCCGCCCTCCAGTCATGAGCCGCCTTCCAGTCATGAGCCGCCCTCCAGTCATGAGCCGCCCTCCAGTCATGAGCCGCCCTCCAGTCATGAGCCGCCCTCCAGTCATGAGCTGCCCTCCAGTCATGAGCTGCCCCTCAGCCTGGAGCTGCCCCTCAGCCTGGAGCTGCCCCTCAGCCTGGAGCTGCCCCTCAGCCCGGAGCTGCCAGTAGTCCAGAGCTGCCTATCTGTCCGGAGCTGCCCTTCAGTCCGGAGCTGCCCTTCAGTCCGGAGCTGCCCTTCAGTCCGGAGTTGCCCCTCTGTCCTGAGTTGCCCCTCTGTCCTGAGTTGCCCCTCTGTCCTGAGTTGCCCCTCTGTCCTGAGTTGCCCCTCTGTCCTGAGCTACCTCTCTGTCCTGAGCTACCTCTCTTTCCTGAACTACCTCTCTGTCCTGAGCTATCTCCTCTATCTAGGGGAGACCTTTATGAAGGTTCCTAGACCAGGGTCGGGGGCGAGGGTCGCCACTCAAAGGACGCTAAGGAGGGGGACAAAGACAATGATGGAGTGCACCGCCGGAGCCGCCACCGCGGACAGATGCCCACCCAGACCCTCCCCTTGAGTTTTAGGGGTGCGTTCGGAGTCTGCACCTCAGGAGGGGGGTACTGTCTTGTCCTGACCATAGTTCCTATGTGTTTTGCTTGTTTAGTGTTGGTCAGGACGTGAGCTGGGTGGGAGTTCTATGTTGTGTGTCTAGTTTGTCTGTTTCTGTGTCCAGCCTAATATGGTTCTCAGAGGCAGCTGTCAATCGTTGTCCCTGATTGAGAATCATATATAGGTGGCTTGTTTTGTGTTGGTGATTGTGGGTGGTTTTGGTCCGATCCCTGCTACACTCTCTCTTCTGGTGAAGAGAGGGAAGGCTGCCGTTACAGTCATTTTTTGCATCATTGCATGCGATCATCATTCTCAAAGCCGCTGTTTACTTCTAAGATTACTTTAGCACCGCCCTAAAAACCCAATTCAAATTTGACACAAACCTTTAAATAGGTATGTAACGACACATTATATACACTCTTTATAGTGTTCTATTTACAATTTAGAGGCGATAAGGTGATAAGTTGACAGATCGAGCGAAAAAAAGCTATTTTCCCACACAACATCTCTCCTTCTCACTATCACGCATAAGTTTCACTTCCCCACCCGCCATTTTTAAAAAGACCCGACGGAGCTCATTGCCTGCTTGAATTATGCAGAAACGGGCAGCGTTTAGGTCATGTAATTGATTCTGTTGGAAAGGGGAGAAATTGTGCTTTACAATGGTATTGACATTACAGTTGATCTGGAAGTATTACGTTTTTGGGGTGCTAAAATAAGGGCAATTGTACGGACCAAGGCGATGTACGAGTTTACGTGAGTTTACGTTACTACTAAAGGAACACCAAAAATCTGGCTATAAAGAAACATACTGCTTATTGGTGAATAAAAAACTGTGCCTTTTCTCCCCCAATTCATAATATCTTTGCCTAGTTCTACGAATAGCCTTTTCAGTTTTGTAAGTCCTTAGGGTATTATATTTCAAAGTCTTGGCATGGCAGATAAAAGCTGAGGACAAGTCGAGAACCATCAACACTATCGAAACTCAAAATGGTCAAGTGTCTCAACCCTGAAGAGATGAATGAGTCATTTAAACAATACTATTCAAAGTTATACAGTTCTGATGGAACGGAACTAGCAATGATAGGCAATTTCCTCTCTACAATCCGGCAAATCCCCAGGAGACAATGGATTTGAGTTCTAGAAGGAGTTGAAGGATTAGTTTACTCCTCTCTTGAATTTAGCTGCTGAGAAGCAAAGTTTTCCACAGCTATTATAACAGTTATTCATAAGAAAAATAAAGATCCTCTACAATGCTCTTCTTACAGGCAAATCTCTCTCCACCATGCTGACTATAAATCTATTTCAGGGAGATGACTTAATAGATTAGGACTATTTGCCAAACCTGATCAACACCGATCAAACAGGCTTTACACAGAAAAGATCCCCCACCAATAATTTGCACAAGTTATTCAATGTAATTCACATGGCCAGTGTGATGGGTGATCCTAGTCCTGCAGTGTCTCTAGACAAAAAGCCTTTTGATAGCTGGTGGACATACCTATTCAAGATCCTTGCTAAGTTTAACTTGTCCATTGTTTGTCAACTGGGTTAAGACATTATACCATAAACCGCAAGCCAAGATCACCACTAATGGCATGTCAGCCACATTCCCACTCTTTAGAGGTAGTAGACAGGGCTGTTCACTTTCCCCACTCCTTTTTTTGTGCTAGCCATAGAACACCTGGCGGAGGCCATAAGAACGGTTCCTGGCATAAAGGGCTTTCAGGTTGGCCAGATAACGCACAAGATTTCATTTTTCACAGACAACATTATGTTGTTCCTCTCTGACCCGACTGGATCCCTCTCAGAACTCCAGACACTATTGGGTACATACAGCTCTATATCAGATTACAAAGTCAACATGAACAAAAGTGAAATACTTCCACTGACTTGCTTTGACTATAGCATCTGTGAACCAACAGGTTCCTTCAGATGGTCGCCACAGGGGTTCAAATATCCAAGAATCACAGTTGATAATGACTTAAGAAATGTGTTCAAGGTTAACTGTCTTGGTTCAGAATGTGGTGGATGACTTGAATAGATGGAGAGATCTGCCTCTTACATTATTTGTGAGAATTAGCTGTATTAAGATGAACTTCCTGCCTAAGATGCTGTACCTATTTCAATCCTTACCCATAATCCTTACCCGAGAGTTTTTATAAGTCCATTAACAAGACCATTTGAATGGAACTGTAGAACCCCAAGGGTGAACCTGGACAAATTAATATTATCGTCTTGGAGGTCTCCGTCTGCCAAATTTCAAGATGTATTACTGGGCAGCACAAATTAGATTTATTTAATTCTCATTTGAAGCTGAACCAGCCTCCTCTTGGACTCAGATGGAAATGGTTTGCTCTTAATTAAGAGGTTGGGAGTAATATTATCTACAAGTGGAACCCCAAGACTATATCAACAAAAACAAGCAATCCCTGTACCATCAATTTCATAAGATCTTAGCATGAAATTCGTAAGTTCTTTAGTCTGAAAGGAGACGTGTCACCTGAAACACCCGTGTGGCAAAACAGACTCCTGTCAATGATCTCGGGTAACAACATTTTCCAACATTGGAGAAGAGAATGACGCATGTAGTACATTTGTTATATAGATGGAATCGTTGTGTCATTTGAGCAACTGAAAGCGAAATACCAGTTATCCGATATGCATTTATTTTGTTATTTCCAGTTAAGCAACTTTCTCAGAAGCACTCTTGGAGATAATTTTACCAAATCTATTTAGTATTTTACAATTACAGTGCTGTCACGGCTGTCGTAAGAAGAGGCCCAAGGTGCAGCGTGGTTAGCGTACATACTTTTAATAGTAGATGTCGCCAACAAAACAATAAACAATACCAAAACAAACCGCGAAGCTTAAGGCTATGTGCCATCAAACAAAGTTAACTTCCCACAAAGAACAGTGGGGAAAAAAGCTACCTAAGTATGGTTCTCAATCAGAGACAACGATAGACAGCTGTCCCTGATTGAGAACCATACCTGGCCAAAACATAGAAATAGAAAATCATAGAAACACAAAACAGAATGCCCACCCCAACTCACGCCCTGACCAAACCAAAATAGAGACATATAAAGGATCTCTAAGGTCAGGGCGTGACAAGTGCCTTGCAAAAGTATTCATCCCCCTTGGCATACCTTGACAGCAAAGTCAATTGGAGTGGCCATTACAAAGCCCTGACCTCAATTCTATAGAAAATTTGGGCAGAACTAAAAAGTGTGTGTGAGCAAGGAGGCCTATATTTTGCCTAATTGTTCTGTTTTTGTTGTTGTTGTAAAAAACAAACAAAACGTAAACCCCTACCAGGCCACAGAGCAGTGGTTGATGGGAAGATGTGTTTTGGTCTCTGTGTTCCCTGTGTGACCTCTGACCTTTAGACCTGTGTGAGGACGAGGAGTTCCGAGCCATCCTCTGTGTGTGTGTGTGTTTTCCTTGTGTAACCTCTAACCTCTGACCTTTAGACCTGCGTGAAGACGAGGAGTTCCGAGCCATCCTCTGTGTGTGTGTGTGTGTGTGTGTGTTTTCCTTGTGTAACCTCTAACCTCTGACCTTTAGACCTGTGTGAAGACGAGGAGTTCCGAGCCATCCTGCTGGACCTGAAACACAAACACGACATCATCATGAAGTCTCAGCTTAAACACAAGACCTCCCTGTGTAGGAGGACATCCAGCGCAGGCAGCCGTGGGTATGTACTGACCTCTACTGGACAGAGAAGAAACTGTATGCAGACTATTACGTCTTCTCCACTGTCTTCTACTACAGTAGTGTTGTTCAATGTGGTCATGGAGAGGGGCAAGGGTTGCTTTTGTTACAGCCCAGTACTAACACATGATTCAACTAATAGCTGAGTTTTATTATAAATCAGGTGTGTTAGTGCTGGTATAGAAGTCACATGTAAAACTCCAGGACTGTGATAAATAAACCTTGATTTTACAGGAACACTGAACCCCTCTCCTCCCTGCGTGTGTTTTAGGAAAGTGGTGCGGAGGGCAAGCCTGTCTGACAGACACAACCTTCGTGTGAAGGAATACGAGACTGAGGCCATCGTGTGGAGAGGTGGGAGGGAAGGAGGGAGGGAAGGAGGGAGGGAGGAGCAGGAGAAGGAGACGGACCAGGAGAACAGCCATCCCATCAATACAACGGTTACTACGGTTAGTATGGATGAATGTTTCTCCTAGCGCACATGTGTGTGAAAACCCATGTAGCCTATTACTGTATGAGCGTCTGTGTAGAGAGTAATACCCACTAAAACAGTTAAACACTAAAAGGTCTACTCCAACAGTAAGCCCCATGTTAAAAAGGACATTACAAAGGCTCTCAAAGAAAGTGGCCCATGTATCACTATATTAACTTCTATATTACCCCCAATACATAAGACTCCTGAACAGCTAACCAAATGGCTACCCGGACTATTTGCATTGACCCCCCCCCACCACCCATTTTTACACTGCTGCTACTCTTTGTTTATTGTCTATGCATAGTTACTTTACTTCTACCTACGTGTACATATTACCTCAATTACCTCAACTAAGCGGTGTTTGTGCTCCTGCTGTCCATGAAGCTCAACACAGTCCCCTTGTGCAAACTAGTCAGGTACAGAAACTAATACACTGTGTATACAAAATTGGATTTGGCTATTTCAGCCACACCTGTTGCTGACGGGTGTATACAATTGAGCACACAGAAATGCAATCTACATAGACAAACATTGGCAGTAGAATGGCCTTACTGAAGAGCTCAGTGACTTTCAATGTGGGACCGTCATAGGATGCCACCTTTCCAACAAGTCAGTTCGTCACATTTCTGCCCTGCTAGAGCTGCCCTGGTCAAGTGTTGTTATTGTGAAGTGGAAACATCTAGAAGCAACAACGGCTCAGCTGCGAAGTGGTAGGCCACACAAGCTCACAGAACGGGACTGCTGAGTGCTGAACCGCGCACCGTGTAAAAATCATCTGTCCTCGGTTGCAAAACTCACCACCGAGTTCCAAACTGCCTCTGGAAGCAACGTCAGCACAATAACTGTTTGTCGGGAGCTTCATGAAATGGGTTTCCATGGCCGAGCAGCCGCACACAAGCCTAAGATCACCATGCTCAATGCAAAGCATCAGCTGGAGTGGTGTAAAGGTTTCCGCCATTGGACTCTGTAGCAGTGGAAACGCGTTCTCTGGAGTTATGAATCACGCTTCACCATCTGGAAGTCCGACGAACAAATCTGGGTTAGTCACCGTGGGTAACAGCGGTTAGTCACCGTGGGTAATAGCGGTTAGTCACCGTGGGTAACAGCGGTTAGTCACCGTGGATAACAGCGGTTAGTCACCGTGGGTAACAGCGGTTAGTCACCGTGGATAACAGCAGTTAGTCACCGTGGATAACAGCAGTTAGTCACCGTGGGTAACAGCGGTTAGTCACCGTGGATAACAGTGGTTAGTCACCGTGGATAACAGCCGTTAGTAACAGTAATCTGAATGTCCTCTGTCTCCCAGTTAGTAACAGTAATCTGAATGTCCTCTGTCTCCTAGTTAGTAACAGTAATCTGAATGTCCTCTGTCTCCCAGTTAGTAACAGTAATCTGAATGTCCTCTGTCTCCCAGTTAGTAACAGTAATCTGAATGTCCTCTGTCTCCCAGTTAGTAACAGTAATCTGAATGTCCTCTGTCTCCCAGTTAGTAACAGTAATCTGAATGTCCTCTGTCTCCTAGTTAGTAACAGTAATCTGAATGTCCTCTGTCTCCCAGTTAGTAACAGTAATCTGAATGTCCTCTGTCTCCTAGTTAGTAACAGTAATCTGAATGTCCTCTGTCTCCCAGTTAGTAACAGTAATCTGAATGTCCTCTGTCTCCCAGTTAGTAACAGTAATCTGAATGTCCTCTGTCTCCCAGTTAGTAACAGTAATCTGAATGTCCTCTGTCTCCTAGTTAGTAACAGTAATCTGAATGTCCTCTGTCTCCTAGTTAGTAATCGTTAATAACAGTAATCTGAATGTCCTCTGTCTCATAGTTAGTAACAGTAATCTGAATGTCCTCTGTTTCATAGTTAGTAACAGTAATCTGAATGTCCTCTGTCTCATAGTTAGTAATCGTTAATAACAGTAATCTGAATGTCCTCTGTCTCCCAGTTAGTAACAGTAATCTGAATGTCCTCTGTCTCCTAGTTAGTAATCGTTAATAACAGTAATCTGAATGTCCTCTGTCTCATAGTTAGTAACAGTAATCTGAATGTCCTCTGTCTCATAGTTAGTAATCGTTAATAACAGTAATCTGAATGTCCTCTGTCTCCCAGTTAGTAACAGTAATCTGAATGTCCTCTGTCTCCCAGGTGATTCCAGTGAAGCCAGTAGTGGAGAGACCCAAACTACAGAAGACCTTGAAAGATGCTCCTAGCGGCATCATCAAACAAAATGGCATCGTCTCCACGACGACGTCCACGCCCACTCCCAGTCAGCTGCCGCCAACCAATGACGAGCCTCCATCCCCTGACACGAAGAGCGCGTCATCCGATCAGCTCCCAGAGGACTCCTCCTCCTCCTTGCCCAGAGAGCGCTCTCAGACCCTGTCGGAACTGAAAAAGCAGAGGTCGGCCGCCAAGCTCCTCAATCACCCGCTCCTCAACGGTCACCTAGGAAACGGCTCCACAGAATCCCCCGAACCCCAGAGCCCTGTGGACTCCCGTATGCCCCTCGTCTCGTCCAATGGCAGTACAGTGTACTACACCCCGGCAAGTGGTGACCCGCCCATTCTCAAACTCAAACAGCCAATAGATGATGAGGAACCAAAGGAGGGCAGCTGCTGCTGTGTCTCCTAGGGAGGAGGTGGAGGTCACCCCATGACACTGATCTAAGGTCAGGCTTACTGTGTTTTCCTCCAATGGATTAAGGTTCGGGTTCGGGGAGGGAAAGCTGATTCTAGATCTGTGCCTAAGGGAAACTTCTTCCCGGATAGAGCGTGTCAGAGCAGGATGGTCTTGTGACTGTGGAGCAGGAAGCAGGAAGAGATTACACAGAGGGAGACCAAAAGGTGGAGCTGGTCCAGCCAGGTGATTGGTTCCTGTCCCTCCCCACTGTTTAACACTCCAGGCCAGGCCAGTATGGAGCATACCCTTACTCTGGAAAATGACCGTCCTGTAAGGACGTGAGGAATCCAGGCCAGATGAATTGTGGAGGAGCCACTGTGATAGCTTGTGGTTGATGCAGAGGGCCAGGAGGTGGAACAAGATGGCCCCTAGCCCCTACGAGAAGGAAGGTCTTGTGCCCTATAAAGGAATAGATGGCCAGGCAGTGTGCTCTCCCATGTTAACCATATCTGGTGTCTTACAACTTTTGACTGAATCACTGTTTTCAAACCACATTCCTCCTTGTATCCACTGTTTCTGAAAGTGTATGAGGGGGAAAACATGGCAAAGATCCGCTCCACCATATCAGAATACACTCGTAATAATTAGTGTACCTGTGTGGGTCCACTGAGTAGCAAGAGGGAAGGGTCGTCTTTCCTAAGAAGTATTCTCGTTCAAATGCTAACTATTTCAGCAAAGGGAAGGAATGGTTAATAACGTAACAGAACAGTATTACTGACTGTCTACCATCTATCTGTTCCTGTGAAGGATGAAAGGATTACTGTACTAAAGACATTTGAAACAATGTGCCATTGAATGTCTTCTCTTGCTGACCGTCCGTATCCAAACTGACAGTGATCAACGTGGTAGAAAGGGGGGTTCATATGCCCCATGTCTTATTTGTTCGTAATTTAAGAAAAAAATATTGTTTGAAAATGTGTACAGTTTTTGTTGCTGTTTATTTATGAAGATTAATGTAATGTATAAAGGCTATGGTTATACAGTGTTTTAATTCTATTGGTCTATCTATGGAGAGTGAATGCATTAGAATGAGCTGGTACATTGACAGTATGTCTATACTTACCTGTGATCCCAGATCTGGTTGTACTGTCTTGCCAACGTTATCGGTGTCACTGTCATGGAGTTGGCACAAACAGATCTGGGATCAGGCTAGAAACACTTCACCTTTTTTAGAATGTAAATATCCCCTGTGGAGTCAACAAGGGTTATTAATCCAGTGTTTTAGCCAGGCACTGCATCTGTTCATCCTCACCCGTACCTGGCTAGCTTGTATAAGGGTGGACCAACATACTATTGGAATATAAGCATTTCACTACACTCACAATAACATCTGCTAATCATGTATATGTGACCAATAACATGTGATTTGATATCTTATTTTGTATTTGCCATGGTCAGTACAACACACACAGTAGATACAGTGTTGTCTAGGGAACTGAGGAGTGTGTACAGTGTGTTTAAATCACCATTGTATTGTCACGGACACTGTAACTGTCTCTAACACAAGTGTTCATTAATATGAAATAAAATAGTGTAATGTATTAAGTATGATATTGATTCACCCAGCCTCAGACAGTGCTTGAAAATTAAGAGACTTAAACCCACT
This sequence comes from Salvelinus fontinalis, assembly GCF_029448725.1. Taxonomy (NCBI): domain Eukaryota; kingdom Metazoa; phylum Chordata; class Actinopteri; order Salmoniformes; family Salmonidae; genus Salvelinus; species Salvelinus fontinalis. The sequence continues at coordinate 76,827,061 of NC_074667.1, forward strand.
ACACTATAACAATTACACTAGCAAATAGTCAACTCTTATCACCACTAACTCAGACAATGTGTGTGGTATTGTAGTGTACAAAAATTACGACTACTACATCTACCATTCTAGAATGTGTGTCTGTGTTCTACCTTGTAAACAATGCTAAACACCTCCACAATGGGAAACAACTAGTAGCCTGGGTGACGGTCTGTTCCTGCTCTTGTCAACTCCTTATGGAATTATCCGGTCAGGATAATGAGTGACAATAAGTTGGTAAGGTATCAAAAAAACGATTTGGAACCAGGCTAAAGGAGCAGCTAGTATAGGAGGAAGTAGTTGAGGCTGGTTCAGTTCTTGTTGTTCTTTAACCTGTGGCTACATTATAGAGTACGGGCCTACAGTAGTGGCAGACTACTGCTACCCCTCGAGTCTGCAGTAGTAGTAGCACCACAAAACCTCTCCTCTCCCGACGGCGTCCCTAATGGTCCTAAATAGTCTTCCAGAGAAGAAGGGACATGGACTGGGGACGGGGGGAGGGGGCAGGGAAAGGTTTTAACCCACGTAACAGAGACTGTATCAGGGCCAGACCTTGCGGAGGAAGTATGGTGTGCGAGACTAGTGTTATTCCTCGGTTATCTCCTGTACCCACCGCCATCTCCCCTGCCCTGCCCTGCCCTGCCCTGCCCTGCCCTGCCCTGCCCTGCCCTGCCCTGCCCTGTCTGTGTATAGTGTCAACAACATTTAAATGTACAGTCAATGTTTTGATCAACTGTCCAAGAATTGCATTAGTTGTCAATGTTATTGGTATTGCTGTGACATTGTACTCCAGTTATTCATACCATATGGTCACAAAGCCAAGACTTTTATCAGATCTCCTTTAAATATGAACTATGTTAAAAGGCAGAAGGCTGTATAACTAGTGGCCATTGTTGCCCTGATAAAGTATTTGCCCCCTTTTTAATTTTCTCTTCTTTTGCATATTTTTGATACTGAATGTTATCAGATCTTCAACCAAAACCTAATATTCGATACAGGAAACCTGAGTGAACATATAACACAACAATTACATACTTTATTTAATTTTTTGCATAAACAAAGTTATGCAACACCAAATGCCCCCTGTTTGAAAAAGTAATCGCCTCCTTACACTCAATAACTGGTTGTGCCACCTTCAGCTGCAATGACTCCAAACACTTCCTGTAGTTGTTGATCAGACTCTCACGTCGCTGTGGAGGAATTTTGGCCCACTCTTCCATGCGGAACTGCTTTAATTCAGCGACATTTGTGGGTTTTCAAGCATGAAATGCTTGTTTCAAGTCCTGCCACAACATCTCAATTGGGATTAGGTCTGGACTTTGACTAGGCCATTCCAATCTTCAAATGTGTTGCTTTTTAGCCATTTTCATGTAGACTTCATTGTGTTTTGAATCATTGTCTTGCTGCATGACCCAGCTGCTCGTCAGCTTCAGCTCACAGACAGATGGCCTGACATTCTCCTGTAGAATTCTCTGATACAGAGCAGAATTTATGGTTCCTTCTATTAAGGCAAGTGGTCCAGGTCCTGAGTCAGCAGGACCAGCAGGACCACCACCATGCTGACCCCAAACCATCACACTACCAACACCATGCTGGACCGTTGGTATGAGGTTCTTACTGTGGAATACAATGACGGCCTAGGAACAGTGGGTTAACTGCCTTGTTCAGGGGCAGAACGACAGATTTATACCTTGTCAGCTCGGGGATTCAATCTAGCAACCTTTCGGTTACTGGCCCAACGCTCTAACCACTAGGCTACCTGCCCAACGCTCTAACCACTAGGCTACCTGCCCAACGCTCTAACCACTAGGCTACCTGCCCAACGCTCTAACCACTAGGCTACCTGCCCAACGCTCTAACCACTAGGCTACCTGCCCAACGCTCTAACCACTAGGCTACCTGCCCAACGCTCTAACCACTAGGCTACCTGCCCAACGCTCTAACCACTAGACCACCTGCCGCCCCATAATAGAACCCATGTCCAAAACGTTTACTCAAGTTTTCCAAAATGACGATTATCAAGACTTCTGGAAGAATGTTCTATGGACAGATGATTGAAAAGTAGAATTTTTTGGATGACATGGGTCCCATTTGTTAATTAAATAAATAAAATGACCGTTCTTTGTAAACTCAGGTTCCCGTTATCTAATAATAGGTTTTGGTTGAAGACCTGCTAACATTCAGTATCAAAAATATGCAATAGTAGAGAAAAATGAGAAAGGGGGCAAATACTTTTTCACTGTACGTCTAAGTATGAATTCCCAGGGGTGGAAATGTTTGAAATCTGAAATATATTATGTGACCAGTGGACCTAAGTTTACAAAAATGCCTCTCCAACTGTTCTTTCCTATTGTTGCAGCCAATGCTTGTCTATCAGGCAGACTGTCAGATGTGCTGAAAATGAATCTGTCTTTGCTCTGATGGTTGATCAACATTTGTGTTATAATGATTTGTTGTTAATAAGGAAAACTGATAAAAACGACTGATTTTGTAATTACTGGAAAATACTAATGGGTGCATTAACATATTTTGAATAAATTGTATATTTTGAGCATTTTGTTGTCTTCAATGTATATCTAAAGCCATACCTGTTGCATTGTCAATCTCTAGTTCGACCACCCCCCCCCCCCCCCCAAATTGTCCTCTCCTCTATGTCAGCCTGGGTGTGTCTGTGCAGAGAGAAAGACGGCCCTCTGCCATCCGTTCAGCAGCTGTCAGGCTCTTGGTGTTGGCAGAGGACCTCTGCTTCTCTCAGAAGAAATACCAATTCACTGGCTGTGCTGTGGGGTCGCTAGGGTCCCACACTATAGGCTGCATGCAGACTGCCAGTATCCGTCACAGCCATAATTGAGAGAGAGAGAGAGAGAGAGAGAAAATCAATCCATCCACATTTTGGCCTCTTCACAGCTTATAGGTTCAGTCTCAAAGCAATGTGTGGCTATGAGACTTGAATACATGTACTGTAGTAGCGTAATACAGTGAAACAAAGCCTAATAGATCCGTGTCAGACATTCAGCATGTTATCTTACTCTGACAAATATTTGTCTTGTGAATGTAGGCCACCATGCAGACACAGAGAAATAAATAGAAACTCACAGCCATATAGACAGAACAGAGGGACAATGGACCTAAATCATATGATACAGGTTCTGCATTAACCTAATCTCTTTGGGCTGTGTTGTCCTTTAGGCTCTACTGTGTTCCATTCAGACTGGGCCAGTTGGCACAAACCCCAGTCCCTCAGTCCCCTCTGCTCCTCTCAGGACTAGGAGTTCTCCCATAGAAGTAGAATGAGTTCCCGTTCTAAACATTCTGATTCTAATTGAGAGATCTAAGAGTTCTATTCCATTGAGAGTTCCACCCTGCTAATTTCGGGTACGGTGGCTTAGTGGGGTCAGAACCTCTCTCTGCTGTGTTCCCAAGATACAGTGTGGGGCACCGTTATGCCAAATAACCCAGGTTAGCAGGGTATGCACTTAAACAGTTCCCTGACTGATTCAAAATCTCTTTACTGCTCTGACAGATTATGGATGAGTAATGATGTTTGATGTTGGTTTATATCTGTTTACCGTATTCTACTGAACATAAATATATAGAGGATTAAGCTGCAAGCAAATGATAATACCATTTTGAGAAAAACATTTTTTGGGGGAAACTGGTGCTCTGGTAAAAAGAAACTGTAAACTGTAATAAAGATAGGATCTGTGTGAACTCAGACTGGAAGAATCCAATTCCCTGATTTATATTGTAAATTAGCATATACACTCACCTGACAGTTCATTCGGTACACCACCACTTTCACGAAAATGGATCGCTCCTACAGACAGTGAGTCACGTGGCCGTGGCTTGTTATAAAAAGCAGGCAGACAGGCATCGAGGCATTCAGTTACTGTTCGACTGAATGTTAAAATCAGAAAAACAAGTGACCTAAGCCACATTGAGCTTGGCATGAGTGTCGGTGCCAGGCGCACCAGAACCAGTATCTCAGAAACGGCCTCCTGGGCTTTTCACGCACGACAGTGTCTAAGGCTTTACCGAGAATGGCGCGACAAAGAAAAACCATCCAATCAGTGGCAGTCCTGTGGGCAAAAACAGCTCGTTGATGAGAGAGGTCGAAGGAGAAGGGTAAGAATCGTGCAAGCTAACTGGGGGGGGCCACAAATAACGGAACAGTACAACAGTGGTGGGCAGAACGGCATCTCAGAACACACAACTGGTCGATCCTTGTCACCGATGGGCTACTGCAGCAGACGACCACACCAGATTCCACTCCCATCAGCTAAAAACAAGAAGAAGCGGCTCCAGTGGGCACGCGATCACCAACACTGGATAATTGAGGAGTGGAAAAACATTGCCTGGAACATGACAGTGAGTGGCCTATGCAGTCCTCAGACCTCAACCAAAAACAGATATGGAACGGGCTGTTCGCAGCATGAATGTACCGCCATCCAATCTGCAGCAACTGCGTGATGCTATCGTGTCAGCATGGACTAACATCGTTGTGGAAAGTTTCCGACACCTTGTAGAATGCCCCGAAGAATGAAATAAAATGTTATTTGTCACATGTGCCGAATACAACAGGTGTAGTAGACCTTACAGTGAAATGCTTACTTACAAGTCCTTAACCAACAATGTCGTTTTAAGAAAAATACCTAAAAAATAAGAAATAAAAGTTACAAATAATTAAAGAGCAGCAGTAAAATAACAATAGCAAGATTATATACAGGGGGTACCGGTACAGAGTCAATGTGTGGGGGGGCACCGGTTAGTTGAGGTAATTTAGGTAATATGTACATGTAGGTAGAGTTATTCATGCTGCTCGGGTGGCAAAGGAAGGTTCGACCCGGTACTAGATGGATGGACCTAATAAACTGGCCGGTGAGTGTACATTTATATATTTCTTAAGATCAGAAAGGGCTTATCTGTTATCTACAGTCACAGTGAGAGCTGTCCCGGGCCCAAGTAGTGCACTGTAGAAAGAACAGGGTGTCATTTCAAACACATACCCTGTGTCTGTAACTAGAACGAGTAAGACGATCGTCATGGCGAGACAAATAAAGGGCAAGCAATAGAGTGTCTGATGAAACGGGGAAATATTGCGTGTCCACACGCTATTGCAGCTATCTGTCTACAGTACCAGATCTTCTGGTTTCTCAACTTGCCCCCTACAGTATGTCACAAAGCGGAAACAGAAGAGTGTTTGTGTTTGCTCTCTATCATCATGCTATGTTTAGACAGACAGGTATGTTCATTGCAGTGATTATGTGACACATGGCAGCTAGTCTGCATCTTGCTGAGTGTTTGCAGTGACAATAATCCACAGTTGTCGTTTGTGAGTTGTTTGCACGTTGTGGGGATTGACTGACTGTGGCCTTTCACGTATTGGGTAACATCCTATTTTCATGCTCTATAACATAATTTAAAAAAACAAGAAGTGGGAATATGGTTGAGACTATTTAATGTTGTTTCAGCATTAAGATTGTACTTGCTCTATACACCGAGTGTAAAAAAAAATACTAAGAACACCTGGTCTTTCCATGACATAGACTGACCAGGTGAATCCAGGTGAAAGCTATGATCCCTTATTGCTGTCACCTGTTAAATCCACTTCAATCAGTGTAGATGAAGGGGAGGAGACAGGTTAAATAATGATTTTTAAGCCTTGAGACAATTGAGACATGGATTGTGTACATGTTCCATTCAGAGGTTGAATGGGTAAGACAAAAGATTTCAGTGCTTTTGAATAGGGTATGGTAGTAGTTGCCAGGCCCACTGGTTTGAGTGTGTCAAGAACTGCAACGCTGCTGGGTTTTTCAAGACCAACATTTTCCCGTGTGTGTGTGTTGGAGTCTACTATAAAAAATGTGTACAGATATCAAACAGATATACATTTCCCAGGTAATTTTAATTGTATAGATAGACATTATAGGATGCTCCAGACTTCACCAGGCACCAATAACTCCCCTGCCGTGTTGATGTTTAGTGGGAATGGTAGTAAGGAGTTATGGGGTACAGTTGAAGCCCTAGCAATAGGTTGTTCTGAATGGCTGCCAGCTCTCACAATAACTGTGTCAATTCCCGAGGCAGATTACTACAACGAGGTTGTAAAAGAGAGCATAGTGAGTTTTACATTCAGTAACAGAAAGCGTTTTATACCGGTATTCAAATCATAATCTACGAGCTAACTAGGTGAGAAAGTTACATTTAAGACTTGTTTGTCATGTGGTTTAACCATGCATGCATCCACTTCCTGTGAAAGAAAGACAGACTGACTTTTGACTTGCAGACATGCAACAATACTATACTGACACACTTCCACAAATTTGAAATACGCACACAGCAAGGACACGCATGACATACTGCAAAGGCAGAATTTCAGTTGCTCAGCAACAGCCTCCACTCATCCATAGTGTAACTGATCATGTGGATAACCTTATCTGTATCGACACAATTAGTATCTGCTCGAGATAAAATACAATTCAGTTGATAGGCCCCCAGGGCAGGCTACAGGATAGAGCATGAAACATGAGGTAACAATTGTTATGGAATAATACTGGTATTTTCTCTAAACTATAGAGCGACAGTAGGGTGAACATGTTTATAACAGTAAGAGTGAACATTATAACAGTATGGTTCTTTAACTAACTGAGCCACCCCCTTTTAGGTTATTCAATATCTAACTTCCTTCAGTCCAAGACGAGGCAGAGCTATCATTAGTATGACTGGCTGGAGCTTCATATTACACCTGTATAGCACGGGGAAATATTTGACATCCTCCATGATGTTAGACACGCACTGTCATACTGTGCTAAACAGGGAGAGAGGAGAGGGCTGATTAAAGGCAATGGCAAACATAGCATTTGTTGATGATATTGGTCACATATTGGTTTAAAATGACAGTTTATAAATGGTCTATTGTCGGCTTCCAAACATAGTTAAATGTGCATAATTATGGTAAATACATAGCCGTAATGTAGCCTACATTCCATTTTCATCTAGCCTACGCATAATATTAGGCTCCATGTCACTATTGCAAAGATCAGTGAGTGCGCAACTCCATAGGGTATAATGTAGGTTACATGTATTGTTGTAACTTTAAGGTTTTTTCTCCTTACAAACGGGCTCGTTATTGGTGGAACAGTGAATGTCCTCATTGGTTGTCTCACTCTAATCAGCAGAGCGAGATGAGGACAGCGTGTTGATAGCTATCAGCCTGCTATTAATGTCTACGCTATTCTTGTAAACCTTTATTAGCTTCTTCGTCTAATGTTAATTGTTATTTTAATTCATCCGCTTTATAGACCGGGCTTTGTGTGTAGTTTTTGCGACGGGAACCATGTTTTTGTGTCGTGGAGCGAGGCTGTCGGCGACGGCTTTGGAGCTGGGTTTAAACTCCACGACCAAGGCAGCGGCGCAACTTAAAGCAAACAGACCAGCTGACATTACCTGGCCATTGCGTAACAGCCATACATTACATCGCTCCCGAGCCTTTTGTGGATATGTCCGTGGTGGTGGCCGGGATGATTCTGCACTTTCGCCTGATGGAAAGCGAGAAAAGAGGGAGAAGGACATGTTTTCCATCAAAAACTGGGACTCGGTTCGTTTCATAATCACACATCGGGAACAATTACCTCGAGTAACCCTGTTCGCTTTTAATTTCTCCAACAAAACTATTTTCAGCCCTACATATTGTAACACTAGCTTACCGCTACATCGGACGAATGGAGGCCAAAACAGACAGAAACGACATATAGATGGACTTGAAAGTGTTTTGTTTACGTCTGGCGCGAAGGTCTGCAAGCATCGCTGCTGTCCCACATCGACTGTGCAAATGAGGGATCTATCTTCTGTTGCTGCCGCGCCAAAAGGCCTGGAAGACTCGCCCGCTGTCTTCAAAGGGGTAAATGTTCAGCTTTGAATGGTATTTGTTTAACCTCCGTGTCACCGAATTGAACCATGTTTGACCAGTAATCATGCCCCACTTAGCTATACCAAACAACACGACCCTGAACTCGCGCAGGGTTTAGTGTCGAGTCAACAGTTGCTGCTTCTCTGCCTGTTGTTTTGATACATGACACAGTAATTACATTGCTAAAAGGATTGCAATACTAGTTTGTTACACGTAATTGGCCTACTCCACATTATAAAGCCAGTCCTGTACATTGCAGCTCTGTTATGCAAGTAACATGACGCGGACACAGCTCTGTTCACGTGATGTCAGACGTGTGAATCAGAAGGGACCGAATCGGCCTAATGCAGTCTCTGTGGGGTTGGGGTTTATAGCTAGCTATAGGTAGCTTGGTGTACAAAAGCCTATAGGCAATTATCAGATACAACTATCAGGAAACTTAAAACTACTCTGGATGATGTATAACTTGTTATTTATCTTCATTTCACAGTACCACACTGTCCTGCTTCTATTTCCCTTGGCCAATGTTCTGGTGTGCTCTGGTCCTTCGGTAATTCAGAGTGTTTCTCTGTCGGGGGGTTCAGAGCGCACACTGGAAGGTCTGGCGGAGGAGTTGGGCTGTTCCGAGCGTCTGACCTTAAAACGGCAGTCAAACACCCAAGATAACTGGCTAAAGTTAGCTAGCTACTTTCAGACACAAATGAGAGAACACCTCACTCTGACCATTTTACTCGCCCTAGTAGAGCTGGTTAGGCTGTTTTCATGTTACCCAGATCGTTGGTGACTGTAACTGTGCTGCTGGCAACAATTTAATAACGTTTTTTTCCCCCCGACGTTTACTGACACCGGCCATATTAAACGAGCGTTCGTAAATTCATCAGCTATTGTGCGCTCTGGTACTCAGACGAGAGAGCTCTGAATTCGGAGTAGATAGCCAGAGCGAATTTACGAACGCACCCATAGGCTACCGCTTCAGTCAAGCTCTACTCGTCTATTATGAGTCTGTAATAAATACATTGAGGATGGGATGCACTCTAGGGAAACATCGAGTATATTCTTATTTTAATAAATCATAGTCATTTCCCCTTTCCTCTATAACTGGTTTGTTCTGAAAACAGCAGGAACATTGAGACAAGGTCCCGAGTCATCATTATAAAGGAAAAACTGTCTGTGGACAGATGGGAATAGACATACTGTTCTGTTAGTAGGACTGCTGTGAGGTCCATGGTAAAGACTTGTTCTTTAGCTGGAAGACCCTGCAACGTATAGGTCTAATTTTCATGATTTCTAACACCTATAACACAGCAACATTCTGCTTGAGGTTCATGACGTAAGAGGGCTTAACTAATGCTGGTATGTTTGTCCTCGGCCCTCTCATTCAAAGTAGCAGATGTGCTAGTGAGGGTGGCGGGCTGGGCCGGGTTAGGGTGGTGCAGTGTGTTTGTCTGCCGTCTGCATCCTCTCAAAAGCTGTTATCACACACACACAGTCCCTCTGTTCTTGTTGCCTCCCTGGCAATACTCTCTATACCACTCACTCACATGACCTTCCCACGGCTGCTCCCTGCCTGCTCTGCTCTGTTCCTCTCTGGCTTGGAAAGCAGTCCGTGTCTGTCCTCTCTGCCTCTTTGGCCTTTTGTCTATTGTTGGAGAAGCTTGTGGTGCGTCACTGCACTAGCCTGGCCTCACCCCGTGTTGTTTGGGTCAAATAGAAAAACAACAAGAGGAGGGAAAGGGACAGAACCATGTGGCTATTTTTGTGCTCAGTTGAAACGTGTTTAGAGGACATTTTAGTGCTCAGTTGAAACCTGCTTAGAGGACATTTTAGTGCTCAGTTGAAACCTGCTTAGAGGACATTTTAGTGTTCAGTTGAAACCTTCTCAGAGGACATTTTAGTGTTCAGTTGAAACCTGCTTAGAGGACATTTTAGTGCTCAGTTGAAACCTGCTTAGAAGACATTTTAGTGCTCAGTTGAAACCTGCTTAGAGGACATTTTAGCAGGGAGATTCAGATGACCGATTGTTAAAAATATATCTTTCTAAAATTACAGTGAGGGTGAAGCGGGCTGTGCCTAGTTATTTCCTGCTCTGCTGTGGCAGCCGCTTCTAGAGTTCTATTGGTCATATAACATTACTTATCTATTGGAGTCCGTTGCAGTATGACTTCTCCAGAGCCTTCTATTATAATGCTGTGGTTTTTTTTCTTCTGTATCCTGAAGAGCAGCTAGTCCATGTACTACTTCCCCTGCGTGCCGAGACACTTAGGCTACGTACAGTGCATTCAGAAAGTATTCAGACCCCTTGACTTTTTCCACAGTTTGTTACGTTACAGCCTGATTCTAAAATGGATTAAAATTGTCTCCCCCCAAAATCTACACACTACCCATAATGACTAAGCAAAAACAGATGTTTTTTTTTTTACAAACAATTGCAAATTTGTAAAAAAAAAAAAAAAAAATTAAATAGACTTACATAGGTATTCAGATCCTTTACTCAGTAATTTGTTGAAGCACCTTTGGCAGCGATTACAGCCTCAAGTCTTCTTGGGTATGACGCTACAAGCTTGGCATACCTGTATTTGGGGAGTTTCTCCCATTCTTCTCTGCAGATCCTCTCAAGCTCTGTCAGGTTGGATGGGGAGTGTCGCTGCACAGCTATTTTCAGGTCTCTCTAGTGATATTAGATCGTGTTTAAAAAGAGTCAGTCTCAATGTCACGTTCCCGAGCTTTTAATTAAAGGATACATTTTTACAAAAGCGCTCTTTCTCTCTGACCTGACCAGGACCAGACTCCAAAAGAAGCCTCAGCCAAGGTCCCTGAGGAGCCCAAGGTACCGGAGCCTGAAGAGGACAAACCTAGCAAGGCCCAGCAGCTGAAGAAGGTGTTTAAGGAGTACGGAGCAGTTGGAGTCTCCTTCCACATATGCATCTCTCTCATGTCTCTGGGAATGTTCTACCTTGCTGTGTCCAGGTAATGTATGAAGCAAGACTTTAACATCTCATGTCTCTGGGAATGTTCTACCTTGCTGTGTCCAGGTAATGTATGAAGCAAGACTTTAACATCTCATGTCTCTGGGAATGTTCTACCTTGCTGTGTCCAGGTAATGTATGAAGCAAGACTTTAACATCTCATGTCTCTGGGAATGTTCTACCTTGCTGTGTCCAGGTAATGTATGAAGCAAGACTTTAACATCTCATGTCTCTGGGAATGTTCTACCTTGCTGTGTCCAGGTAATGTATGAAGCAAGACTTCAACATGATTGGTTACATGTAAAAACATTGCATTTGTCTCCCCCAGTCGTCACGGCTCTGTTGATCCCAAACTGTTTGAGGCCTTACGTAGATTTATTTTTACTTCTATAGCATTTTAAGCACACTGCATTGTCATTTCACGTGCCATTGGATATAGAGGGAAGTCCTTCTACTGACGGTGTAATGACTATAGAGGGAAGTCCTTCTACTGACGGTGTAATGACTATAGAGAGAAGGCCTTCTACTGACGGTGTAATGACTATAGAGAGAAGGCCTTCTACTGACGGTGTAATGTCTATAGAGAGAAGGCCTTCTCCTGACGGTGTAATGACTATAGAGAGAAGGCCTTCTACTGACGGTGTAATGTCTATAGAGAGAAGGCCTTCTCCTGACGGTGTAATGACTATAGAGGGAAGTCCTTCTACTGACGGTGTAATGTCTATAGAGAGAAGGCCTTCTACTGACGGTGTAATGTCTATAGAGAGAAGGCCTTCTCCTGACGGTGTAATGACTATAGAGGGAAGTCCTTCTACTGACGGTGTAATGACTATAGAGAGAAGGCCTTCTCCTGACGGTGTAATGACTATAGAGGGAAGTCCTTCTCCTGACGGTGTAATGACTATAGAGAGAAGGCCTTCTCCTGACGGTGTAATGACTATAGAGAGAAGGCCTTCTACTGACGGTGTAATGACTATAGAGGGAAGTCCTTCTACTGACGGTGTAATGCCTATAGAGAGAAGGCCTTCTACTGACGGTGTAATGTCTATAGAGAGAAGGCCTTCTACTGACGGTGTAATGTCTATAGAGAGAAGGCCTTCTACTGACGGTGTAATGACTATAGAGGGAAGTCCTTCTACTGACGGTGTAATGACTATAGAGGGAAGTCCTTCTACTGACGGTGTAATGACTATAGAGAGAAGGCCTTCTACTGACGGTGTAATGACTATAGAGGGAAGTCCTTCTACTGACGGTGTAATGACTATAGAGGGAAGTCCTTCTACTGACGGTGTAATGACTATAGAGGGAAGTCCTTCTACTGACGGTGTAATGCCTATAGAGAGAAGGCCTTCTACTGACGGTGTAATGTCTATAGAGAGAAGGCCTTCTACTGACGGTGTAATGTCTATAGAGAGAAGGCCTTCTACTGACGGTGTAATGACTATAGAGGGAAGTCCTTCTACTGACGGTGTAATGACTATAGAGGGAAGTCCTTCTACTGACGGTGTAATGACTATAGAGAGAAGGCCTTCTACTGACGGTGTAATGACTATAGAGGGAAGTCCTTCTACTGACGGTGTAATGACTATAGAGGGAAGTCCTTCTACTGACGGTGTAATGACTATAGAGAGAAGGCCTTCTACTGACGGTGTAATGACTATAGAGAGAAGGCCTTCTACTGACGGTGTAATGTCTATAGAGAGAAGGCCTTCTACTGACGGTGTAATGACTATAGAGGGAAGTCCTTCTACTGACGGTGTAATGACTATAGAGAGAAGGCCTTCTACTGACGGTGTAATGCCTATAGAGAGAAGGCCTTCTACTGACGGTGTAATGTAGGAGAATACGTTGTTAGTTAGACTGTCTGTAGCCGTGGGCCCATGGCCCGGTTATGTGAGTCTTATCTCTGACTGCCTGCTGGCTCTCGCCTGGCTCTGTGCCAGCTGTGACCGGTAGGCTGCATACCAGGGGGATTGAGCCTAGATTATCAACCAGCTCACAGATTTCCCCTGATGGCAGTAATATGGCCCTTGGACTCAACACCGTCCCAGCCAGCATGGCGCTCCAGTTCGCTATCAACCCAGATAAGCACTGTGGGGGGAGACATGGTGCATTCTGAAATGGCATCCTATAGTGCTGTGTTAGTACATTGCACTTTACCATGTCGGGAACAGGAAGCCATGTCAGAAGTCGCCATGTTAAATGACAATGTATAGTGGCCTATGTATGTTTTTATTTAATGAAAGTCAACTTTTTGTATAGCACTCTTCAATACAAGTAACAAAGTGCTTCACATCATAAACTAATGATGAAAATGAAATGATCCCTATTATCCTGTCTAATAACGTGTGTTTCCTCCACAGTGGGATTGACATGACTGCCATCCTGTACAAGATAGGTTTTAGTGAATCTCTGCTTCAGTCCAAGTTGGCGGCGGGGACCAGTACATTTGTCTTGGCGTACGCCGTCCACAAGCTCTTCGCTCCTCTCCGTATCAGCATTACTCTGGTGTCGGTGCCTCTCCTCGTTCGGTACCTCAGAAAGACTGGCCTCTTCAAGACCCCCAACTCACCCACACCCTGATTGGCAGACACCACCACCTCACCCACAGCCTGATTGGCAGACACCACCACCTCACCCACAGCCTGATTGGCAGACACCCCCACCTCACCCACAGCCTGATTGGCAGACACCCCCACCTCACCCACAGCCTGATTGGCAGACACCACCACCTCACCCACAGCCTGATTGGCAGACACCCCCACCTCACCCACAGCCTGATTGGCAGACACCCCCACCTCACCCACAGCCTGATTGGCAGACACCCCCACCTCACCCACAGCCTGATTGGCAGACACCCCCACCTCTATAACTTCCATAACCTTACAAATATTCCCTGTTTTTTCAGATATCGCTTGTGGAGGATTTCTAGATTCAGGAAGGATTAAGCTTTGAGGAGTTCCTGTAACTTTGAATTCTTCAACAGGATTTCTGCAGGAGAACAGACAGGGACTTTTTGGGATGTTTTTCTGAATGTTGAAACTCCTTGATAACCCACGAAGCCCACTTTTTTAACCCACCTGTAAATAAACATGTTCCTTTTTATATAGGAAGGTTCGGTAGTTAGACCTCACGATGTCTGTTTCAAGGCTCTGCAGGTTCCGTTTGTTTATTTTGTTACCTTCGCTTCTGCTGAACAGAAGTCATGGTCCATGGTGATTTTGTTGAGCCGGTAGCTCACACAGAAATACACGCCATGTCTTTCTGTGAATTATTGGAACAAAATATGAAAGAATAAAGTATGAATCCACTGTTCCAGGTTTATCGGTGATTTATAGTGACGGAAAGTTGGAATTTAATTTCATCCCTTCTTGACCTTCTTGACCTAATGTTTTGAGTGGACAGAACATTAGGAACACTCTTTCCATGACAGACTGACCAGGTGAATCTAAGTGAAAACTATGATCCCTTATTGATGTCACCTGTTAAATCCACTTCAATCAGTGTAGATGAAGGGGAGGAGACAGGTTTAAGAATAATTATTATATATTTTTTGAGACAATTGAGACATGTGCCGTTCAGAGGGTGAATGGACAAGACAGGATTTAAGTGTCTTTGAACGGGGTATGGTAGTAGGTGCCAGGCGCACCGGTTTGTGTCAAGACCTGCAACTCTGTTGGGTTTTTCACACTCAACAGTTTCCTGTGTATCAAGAATAGTCCACTACCAGGGGGCTTCCCGGGTGGCGCAGTGGTCTAGGGCACTGCATCGCAGTGCTAACTGCGCCACCAGAGTCTCTGGGTTCGCGCCCAGGCTCTGTCGCAGCCGGCCGCGACCGGGAGGTCCGTGGGGCGACGCACAATTGGCATAGCGTCGTCCGGGGTAGGGAGGGTTTGGCCGGTAGGGATATCCTTGTCTCATCGCGCTCCAGCGACTCCTGTGGCGGGCCGGGCGCAGTGCGCGCTAACCAAGGGGGCCAGGTACACGGTGTTTCCTTCGACACATTGGTGCGGCTGGCTTCCGGGTTGGAGGCGCGCTGTGTTAAGAAGCAGTACGGCTGGTTGGGTTGTGCTTCGGAGGACGCATGGCTTTCGACCTTCGTCTCTCCCGAGCCCGTACGGGAGTTGTAGCGATGAGACAAGGTAGTAATTACTAGCGATTGGATACCACGAAAATGGGATAAAAAAATAAAAATAAAAAATCCACTACCCAAAGGACATCCAACTTGATACAACTGTGGGAAGCATTGGAGTCCACATGGGCCAGCATCCCTGTGGAACGCTTTCGACACCTTGTAGAGTCCATGCCTCGATGAATTGAGGCAGTTCTGAGGGGAGTGGGGTGAGCGTAACTCAATATTAGGAAAGTGTCCTTAATGTTTTGTACACCGTGTTTTATGCATTCTAAAAAAAAAAGACAACCAAGGACGATCTGTCCCAGATATATTGATTTACAATCATATTTAACCAGTTGGCACTGGACAAAGACATGAGGGATGATGTAGACTCTAAACCCTCCCTTATTTAACAGAAGTATAGAATGTTCTAAACATTTGAGAGAATGTTCTTTAGGAATAGGAGTGTGCTGGTTGGTCCGTCAGCATCTCTTTGTGCTCTGAAGGTTCTACAGGAGAGGATGATGTAGCTGAGCAGCCATGTTCTCCTCTCTTCCTAGTGCCTGGGGAATGAATCAGCAGAAATATTCAGGTGTCCTGTTAAATCTCTCCCATGTCATTTTGCCTGGAACCAAAACGGTTCTCTTTTTCCACCGTGGTTTTACATCACAGGTGGTACAAAAGGAGTGTAGGTTTGGATTCCAGGTGACCTTTTTATAATTAGTCAAGCAATCATCATTTATGTCCAATGCAAGGACTTTTATAGCCTGATTCCTGCTCTGTTAGTGCTGCGACTCCTACGGTCATTGTTGTTTGGTATGAGAATTACCATAGGAGTTGGCAAGACAGTACAAACAGATCTGGGACCCGGGCTAAGTTCTCTATGATAAGCTCTGTATGAAGTAAGGATGTTAGTATATCTATCCATATCATATTCATAACTATGGTAATTGTGTAAAGTCTATATTTTTTGAATCGATTGGAGTTGTATTTAATTATTAAAAGGGACTGCTATCCTTCCTCTGTCTGTGTACTTGTTGTTATTGCAGCACAGTGCATGTTTCACCATAAAACATTTACACGAAGTATATAAAACATATACACGGAGTATATAAAACATTTACACAGAGTATACAAAACATTTACACGGAGTATACAAAACATTTACACGGAGTATACAAAACATTTACGACACCTGCAACGCTGCTGGGTTTTTCACACTCAACAGTTTCCTGTGTGTATCAAGAATGTTCCAGCACCCAAAGGACATCCAACTTGACACAACTGTGGGAAGCATTGGAGTCAACATGAGCCTGCATCCCTGTGGAACGCTTTGGACACCTTGTAGAGTCCATGTCCTGAGGGCAAAAGGGAGGGGTGCAACTCAATATTAGGAAGGCTCCTTTAATGTTTTCTATACTCAGTGTATATGAGAACTATTACCTTGTCAAGTGTACACTGTACAGCCATGATTTGAATTAACATTCTATTTGGTTCCCCTTAAAGGCACCCACCCACGCATGCAGAGTGTAATACCACCAACAGCCACACGGTGGAGCTCCTGTACTACGACTGCTTCTGTTTTCATCTTTTATGGATACAATGATGATACTATTTAAAGGTAAAAGAAGAGCTTCACTGTCTCTGCAACGATATTGCTTAAAACCTCATTCACTTTACAAAGACAGAACTGCATTGGGTCTTAACTTTGTATAACTGATGCACATTTTGACAGACAACCCTAAAACATTTAGATTTAGCCCGTGTTCTACCAGGTCAAATCTACAATAGCTACTCTTTCTATTGCTGCCCATGAAGGTGTTAATAGTTCCAGGGAAACGTACAACCCTGTCTGTTGTACAGGCCTGTCTCTCTCTGTATCTCTAAATAACCACTGTCTGTTGTACAGGCCTGTCTCTCTCTGTATCTCTAAATAACCACTGTCTGTTGTACAGGCCTGTCTCACTCTGTATCTCTAAATAACCACTGTCTGTTGTACAGGCCTGTCTCTCTCTATCTCTAAATAACCACTGTCTGTTGTACAGGCCTGTCTCACTCTCTATCTCTAAATAACCACTGTCTGTTGTACAGGCCTGTCTCACTCTGTATCTCTAAATAACCACTGTCTGTTGTACAGGCCTGTCTCACTCTGTATCTCTAAATAACCACTGTCTGTTGTACAGGCCTGTCTCACTGTGTATCTCTAAATAACCACTGTCTGTTGTACAGGCCTGTCTCACTCTATCTCTAAATAACCACTGTCTGTTGTACAGGCCTGTCTCTCTCTGTATCTCTAAATAACCACTGTCTGTTGTACAGGCCTGTCTCACTCTGTATCTCTAAATAAACACTGTCTGTTGTACAGGCCTGTCTCACTCTGTATCTCTAAATAAACACTGTCTGTTGTACAGGCCTGTCTCACTCTGTATCTCTAAATAACCACTGTCTGTTGTACAGGCCTGTCTCACTCTGTATCTCTAAATAACCACTGTCTGTTGTACAGGCCTGTCTCACTGTGTATCTCTAAATAACCACTGTCTGTTGTACAGGCCTGTCTCTCTCTATCTCTAAATAACCACTGTCTGTTGTACAGGCCTGTCTCACTCTGTATCTCTAAATAACCACTGTCTGTTGTACAGGCCTGTCTCACTCTGTATCTCTAAATAAACACTGTCTGTTGTACAGGCCTGTCTCACTCTATCTCTAAATAACCACTGTCTGTTGTACAGGCCTGTCTCTCTCTATCTCTAAATAACCACTGTCTGTTGTACAGGCCTGTCTCACTCTGTATCTCTAAATAACCACTGTCTGTTGTACAGGTCTGTCTCACTCTCTATCTCTAAATAACCACTGTCTGTTGTACAGGCCTGTCTCACTCTGTATCTCTAAATAACCACTGTCTGTTGTACAGGCCTGTCTCTCTCTGTATCTCTAAATAACCACTGTCTGTTGTACAGGCCTGTCTCACTCTGTATCTCTAAATAACCACTGTCTGTTGTACAGGCCTGTCTCACTCTGTATCTCTAAATAACCACTGTCTGTTGTACAGGCCTGTCTCTCTCTATCTCTAAATAACCACTGTCTGTTGTACAGGCCTGTCTCACTGTGTATCTCTAAATAACCACTGTCTGTTGTACAGGCCTGTCTCTCTCTCTATCTCTAAATAACCACTGTCTGTTGTACAGGCCTGTCTCTCTCTGTATCTCTAAATAACCACTGTCTGTTGTACAGGCCTGTCTCTCTCTATCTCTAAATAACCACTGTCTGTTGTACAGGCCTGTCTCACTCTGTATCTCTAAATAACCACTGTCTGTTGTACAGGCCTGTCTCACTGTGTATCTCTAAATAACCACTGTCTGTTGTACAGGCCTGTCTCACTCTGTATCTCTAAATAACCACTGTCTGTTGTACAGGCCTGTCTCACTCTGTATCTCTAAATAAACACTGTCTGTTGTACAGGCCTGTCTCACTCTATCTCTAAAAAACCACTGTCTGTTGTACAGGCCTGTCTCTCTCTATCTCTAAATAACCACTGTCTGTTGTACAGGCCTGTCTCACTCTGTATCTCTAAATAACCACTGTCTGTTGTACAGGCCTGTCTCACTCTGTATCTCTAAATAACCACTGTCTGTTGTACAGGTCTGTCTCACTCTCTATCTCTAAATAACCACTGTCTGTTGTACAGGCCTGTCTCACTCTGTATCTCTAAATAACCACTGTCTGTTGTACAGGCCTGTCTCTCTCTGTATCTCTAAATAACCACTGTCTGTTGTACAGGCCTGTCTCACTCTGTATCTCTAAATAACCACTGTCTGTTGTACAGGCCTGTCTCACTCTGTATCTCTAAATAAACACTGTCTGTTGTACAGGCCTGTCTCTCTCTATCTCTAAATAACCACTGTCTGTTGTACAGGCCTGTCTCTCTCTATCTCTAAATAACCACTGTCTGTTGTACAGGCCTGTCTCACTGTGTATCTCTAAATAACCACTGTCTGTTGTACAGGCCTGTCTCTCTCTCTATCTCTAAATAACCACTGTCTGTTGTACAGGCCTGTCTCTCTCTGTATCTCTAAATAACCACTGTCTGTTGTACAGGCCTGTCTCTCTCTGTATCTCTAAATAACCACTGTCTGTTGTACAGGCCTGTCTCTCTCTATCTCTAAATAACCACTGTCTGTTGTACAGGCCTGTCTCACTCTGTATCTCTAAATAACCACTGTCTGTTGTACAGGCCTGTCTCTCTCTATCTCTAAATAACCACTGTCTGTTGTACAGGCCTGTCTCACTGTGTATCTCTAAATAACCACTGTCTGTTGTACAGGCCTGTCTCTCTCTATCTCTAAATAACCACTGTCTGTTGTACAGGCCTGTCTCACTCTGTATCTCTAAATAACCACTGTCTGTTGTACAGGCCTGTCTCACTGTGTATCTCTAAATAACCACTGTCTGTTGTACAGGCCTGTCTCTCTCTATCTCTAAATAACCACTGTCTGTTGTACAGGCCTGTCTCACTCTGTATCTCTAAATAACCACTGTCTGTTGTACAGGCCTGTCTCATATCAAGCTACACCTGGGGTCTTCTTTTCTCAGTCAGATAGTTAAGTCATGTAAAGTGTATTCAGAGATGTATAATAATTAAAAAGCTCTGTCCAGTTACAGTTGTGAAATGTGAAGTGTCTATCACTATCTTATATACCTGTAAATGTACAGGTATATGTTTCCAGCAGCTTGAACACACAAGAGCAGGCAGGCAGGCAGGTACCGACACCCACACACACTCCAGGCTCGTTATCCGGGCTGAGGAGGACTCTTAGCTGCCATCGCCTCTCCGTCCCCTGGATGTCCCCCATGGCTAGGAACTAATTGGTGACAGCTAGGCAGGAAGGAAGACAGTGCTTCTAACCACACTGGCAGGCTGCTCTAGCTAGCCTTTCACTCTTACCCCCCTCCCCCTCCTCTCTATCACCCTCTCTCCCTGTGTCCCCCTCTCCTCTCTCTCAGTGTCTCTCTTCTCTCTCACCCTCTCTCCCTGTGTCTCCCTCCCTTTCCTCTCTCCCTGTGTCTCCCTCTCCTCTTTCTCCGTGTCTCTCTTCTCTCTCACCCTCTCTCCCTGTGTATCCCTCACTCTCTTTTCTCTCAAACTCTCTCCCTGTCTCTCTCCCTCTCCTCTCTCACCCTGTGTCTCTCTCCCTCTCCTCTCTCTCACACCGTGTATCTCCTCTCTCTCACCCTCTCTCCCTTGGTCTCCCTCCCTCCTCTCTCTCACCCTCTCTCCCTCTCTCTCACCCTCTCTCCCTGTGTCTCCCTCCCTCTCTCACACCCTCTCTCCCTGTGTCTCCCTCCCTCTCCTCTCTCTCATCCTCTCTTCCTGTCTGTCCTCTCTCTCACCCTCTCTCCCTGTGACTCCCTCCCTCTCCTCTCTCTCACCCTCCCTGTCTGTCCTCTCTCTCACC
The DNA here is from genome assembly GCF_029448725.1 of Salvelinus fontinalis. NCBI lineage: Eukaryota > Metazoa > Chordata > Actinopteri > Salmoniformes > Salmonidae > Salvelinus > Salvelinus fontinalis. Next base: position 76,847,521 of record NC_074667.1, read on the forward strand.
CTCTCTCCCTGTGACTCCCTCCCTCTCCTCTCTCTCACCCTCCCTGTCTGTCCTCTCTCTCTCACCCTCTCTCCCTGTGACTCCCTCCCTCTCCTCTCTCTCACCCTCCCTGTCTGTCCTCTCTCTCTCACCCTCTCTCCCTGTGACTCCCTCCCTCTCCTCTCTCTCACCCTCCCTGTCTGTCCTCTCTCTCTCACCCTCTCTCCCTGTGACTCCCTCCCTCTCCTCTCTCTCACCCTGTGTCTCTCTCTTCTTTCTCTCTGAGGAGCAGGTCAACTTCCCGGCCACTATAGTAATCACTCCTAGCTGAGTCCCAGATGAGACCAGTTGTGACGAGTGAAGGACAAACACTTTGGGCATGTTGTTGACACAGTATGAATGCTGCCACTCACAGCATCCTCTACCTGTCTTACTGAGACCCAGGGTTCGTCCCAAATAGCACCCTGATCAAAAGTAGTTCACTACTTTGTAGGGAATAGGGTGCAATTTGGATGAAGCCCCAGTGTGTCCTACACTGGTAGAGTCTAACTAGAAAGTCAACAATTCAACAAGTCTATACTTGCAACATGAGTAGAGCAGAGACCATAATGCACCAAATGAGAGGCCTGCAGTTTAGCTGTGAGGAGCTCTCTCCGTCTCTCCCTCCCTCTCTTTCAATTCAATTTCAATTAAATTAAATTTAAGGGCTTTATTGGCATGGGAAACATATGTTAACATTGCCAAAGCAAGTGAAGTAGATAATATACAAAAGTGAAATAAACAATAGAAATGAACAGTAAACATTACACTCACAGACGTTCCAAAAGAATAAAGACATTTCAAATGTCATATTATGTATGTATACAGTGTTGTAACGATGTGCAAATAGTTAAAGTTGACAAGGGAAAATAAATAAGCATAAATATGGGTTGTATTTACAATGGTGTTTGTTCTTCACTGGTTCCCCTTTTCTTGTGGCAAAAGGTCACAAATCTTGCTGCTGTGATGGCACACTGTGGTTTTTCACCCAATAGATATGGGAGTTTATCAAAATTGCATTTGTTTTAAATTTTTGGATCTGTGTAATCTGAGGGAAATATGTGTCTCTAATATGGTCATACATTTGGCAGGAGGTTAGGAAGTTCAGCTCAGTTTCCACCTCATTTTGTGGGCAGTGTGCACACAGACTTTCTCTCTCCCTCTCCCTCTCTCTCTCTCTCCTCCTCTCTCTCTGTCTCTCTCTCTCCCTCTCTCTCTCCTTCTCTCCCGCTCTCTCTCTCTCATTCTCTCTCTCTCTCTCCCCCGCTCTTTCCTCTCTCTCTCCCGCTCTTTCTCTCTCACCCCCCCTCTCTCTTTCTCAATTCAATTAATTTCAAAGGTCTTTATTGGCATGGGAAACAAATGTTTACATTGCCAAAGCAAGTGAAATTCTCTCTCTGAGTTAACTTTAGTAGCTGTGCTGTCAATGGTCTTCTTTCATCTTGACGAGGCTTGGTTGCCACGGAGACCACAGAATACTGGGGTTGAGACAGTGACAGTTGGAACTCAGAAAAGCTGCATCTTATTTTATTTTTTAAACGGGAGCTTCTGCCAGTCTCCCTGACAGATTTATTTATTTTTCATTCATAGCATTCCCCCCTCACATTCCTCTGGGTTTTTACTCAACAGGTTGAGTGAGGCAATTATAGTAGAGGAAGGTAGGAAGGAAGGTAGAAGACCGTGTTCCAGGTCTGACAAAGGTAGAAATAGGTAGAGAAAGCAAAGGCACAACCAATTTGACAGTTGGTGGATTGCTGTGTATTTGGACTGTCACTAACTGAGGTAAATCACTATTAGTTAACCTGTAATGGTTGGCCAGCTATAGTAGGCAGGTAACAATTTGGTGCAGACTCAATTCCATTTCCACTCCAGTCAATTCACGAACAAAGTCCACCTAGAAAAATGTACATTTTCCCACTTGATTCATGAGTTGAATTAATTCCTGGAATTGACTGACTTGAAATAGTACTGACCCTAACCCTATTACAACTCTAATCCTGTACACCCAGTCAGTACAGTGCTCAGCTGTGTTCTGCTCGGTGGAGGGCGCTGGCAGCTCAAACCAACTAGGATCTCCGTCCCCTTCTCCTACTCCCACTCGACTGACTTACCAGCCACCTCAGAACCTTCTCAAACACACTGGAAAGCAAACAGACAGATAATTTCTTTCAATTAGCCCAAGCAGACCAGCCCAATAAATTTTAGTTTGCACCTTCAGATGTGTCCGGGGCCAAATGATGACTAATGACTGTTGGGGAACTGCTGAGCTGTTCTTCCACTTCCTGCTTTCCTCTCTCAGTATTTCTCTCTCTCTCCTCTCTCTCTCTCTCTCTCTCTCTCTCTCCTCTCTCTCTCTCTCTCTCTCTCTCCTCTCTCTCTCTCTCTCTCTGTTCTCTCCTCTCTCTCTCTCTGTTCTCTCCTCTCTCTCTCTCTGTTCTCTCCTCTCTCTCTGTTCTCTCTCTGTTCTCTCTCTCTCTGTTCTCTCTCTCTCTGTTCTCTCTCTCTCTGTTCTCTCTCTCTCTGTTCTCTCCTCTCTCTCGTTCTCTCCTCCCTCTCTTCTCTCTCTTCTCTCTCTTCTCTCTCTTCTCTCTCTTCTCTCTCTTCTCTCTCTTCTCTCTCTTCTCTCTCTCCGTTCTCTCCTCTCCTCTCTCCGTTCTCTCCTCTCTCTGTTCTCTCTCTCGCTCGTTCTCTCCTCTCTCTCTCTCTCTCTGTTCTCTCCTCTCTCTCTCTGTTCTCTCCTCTCTGTTCTCTCTTCTCTCTCCGTTCTCTCTCTTTCTCCCCATTTTCTCCTCTCTCTCTCTCTCTCTCTCTCTCTCCACTCTCTCCGTTCTCTCTCTTTCTCAGTCTCTCTCCTTCTCTCTCTATAGCCACTGCTGACCACGCAGCATACACAGCCACCACCACACCACTTCAATGTTAATACATTCATTCACTCACAGCAGCTTGGATTCATTTTCTCCTTGTTTAACCATTATTTCTGTGTAGTTACTGAGGGGGCTATTAATCACTGCTCACAACAGGCCTGAGCAAACGATCATTCAACCAGCCCTGCCTGGGAAGCGTCACCGTCTGAGTTTTAACACAACGTCCGGCAGATGCATCATGGGAAGAGAATGAAAACTAATGAAGGAAGGATGAAGAGAGGAGGGGAAGGTAAATACTTTGTGCGCCCGAAATGGCACCCTATTCCCTATATAATGCACTACTGTTGCCCAAAGCCCATTAAATATAGGGTGTGTGGAATGGTTGCACGCATAGTGTGCCCTAAAATAGGGTGCCATCCAGGTTTACAGCTGGTCAACTCCTCATGGCACATTGACTTGAATTTCCGTTCTACAAATTCTATGGATCTAAATGTATATTACTCTGTGTGTTTTGGGTCTGGACTGAATGTCGGATTTACTGCTATTCATTTCCCTTTCAGAAACGTTTCAATGCACTCCATATAACGATTCCTCTGGTGTTTGAATGAGAAGTATATTTCCCACACCGAGGTCCCCCCCCAACCCACCATGTCACCAAAGAACATAATGTCAACAGTAATTGTAATGAAGATGAATAATGCAGAGTGTTATTGATGCGATAGACGTTACTGTGTCCTAAATGGCGTCAGGGTACACAGGGCTCTGGTCGAAAGCAGGGCAGGGAATAGGGTGCTAGTTTGGGATACACATTGTTAAAAACATAAGCCATGTAGCTCGTTGACTGAGGGAAGAAAAAAACGCTTCTCCTTTGTCAAGTGTTTGAAGCAGGAAGAAATTGATTTTACAATACAGAACTCAATCAAAGAGAAATATAGATGGCTAGCTAGACCACTGTGATATGCCCTCTACCGCTCATTAAAGTCTCTTTCTATTGTTGACGTCCCCCCAGCTTTAGGAAGGAGATTTAAAAGCGGGGTGAAAATGATGTTGAGGAGGAAATAGAGATTAAGACCTGAGACACCACACAACGGTTATGTCAATATTCCTGCGCAGACGAACTCATCAGAAATATCCGTTGTGTCACAAACCCAAATGCGTTGTTGATCAGTTGTACAGCCCGAGTGTGAACGGACGGGGGCCTTTGATAACTATGAGGGAGCAAGAGATACAAAGGCCGCCAGACTTCCTCCAGACTCCCTATAATAACAGCACAACATGACACAGTCCACACGCATCAGAGAGTACCGTTTATTGAAATAGTATTTTGATGTGCATGCTACAGGGCATGGAGATTAGAGACCTACATTCAGCCCATCAATATGGCGGCGGCGTAACAGCAATGTATTTCTTTTTTAGATCCCCAATCAGATTTGGTTGCAGCTCCCCGCGGGCACTTCTACCAGCCACAAAGGAGTGGGCCCTGCCAGGCTGACGAACACAACAATCACTCAGAGAGAGAGAGAGAGAGAGAGGTGGGAGAAAGAGAGGGGGGAGGTGGGAGAAAGAGAGAGGGGAGTTGAGACAGAGACAGAGAGAAAGGGAGAAGAGAGAGTGAGGGGGGGGGTGAGAGAGTGGAGAAAAAAGAGAGGGTGGGGGGGGGGTGGGAAAGAGAGTGAGGGGGAGAGAGAGGGGTGGGGAGAGGGTGAGAGAGAAAGGCCCACTTTCTTACTTTCATATTACAGTGGCAGAAATGAGAGCAAGTAACGCTTTGTAATGATTTCATTAAAAGCCCCTGTCACACCTGCAGATAATTCCATTATGATTCTACTATTAAAATGAAGGATTCATACAGGAAGCAGACAGAAAGACAGCTATTATTTCCACCAATATTCAGATATGTTGCTTGTGGATATTTGGTTGTTTTGTAGAATATGTGTTTTTTTCCCCTCATTGTTTTCGTTTGACAAGACTTTACTCATAATCCCTGCAGGAGTCGTCTACATCTCTAAATCAGGGCTCAGCAAATATCTAGTCGAAAAAATAACAACATTCATCAAAAACACAAAAACAACGATCCTCCACAGTTGAAACAACACACCAGGATAACACCTTACTAAATACATACACCAGGATAACACCTTACTAAATACACACACCTGACAGGATAACACCTTACTAAATACACACACCTTACAGGATAACACCTTACTAAATACACACATCAGGATAACACCTTACTAAATACACACACCTGACAGGATAACACCTTACTAAATACACACACCAGGATAACACCTTACTAAATAAACACACCTTACAGGACAACACCTTACTAAATACACACATCAGGATAACACCTTACTAAATACACACACCAGGATAACACCTTACTAAATAAACACACCTTACAGGATAACACCTTACTAAATACACACACCAGGATAACACCTTACTAAATACACACATCAGGATAACACCTTACTAAATACACACACCAGGATAACACCTTACTAAATAAACACACCTTACAGGATAACACCTAACTAAATACACACACCTTACAGGATAACACCTAACTAAATAAACACACCTGACAGGATAACACCTTACTAAATAAACACACCTGACAGGATAACACCTTACTAAATAAACACACCTTACAGGAAAACACCTAACTAAATAAACACACCTGACAGGAAAACACCTTACTAAATAAACACACCAGGATAACACCTTACTAAATACACCTGACAGGATAACACCTTACTAAATACACCTGACAGGATAACACCTTACTAAATAAACACACCTGACAGGATAACACCTTACTAAATAAACACATTTCACAAGATAACACCTTACTAAATAAACACACCTTACAGGATAACACCTTACTAAATAAACACACCTGACAGGATAACACCTTACTAAATAAACACACCTGACAGGATAACACCTAACTAAATAAACACACCTGACAGGATAACACCTTACTAAATAAACACACCTTACAGGAAAACACCTTACTAAATAAACACACCAGGATAACACCTTACTAAATACACCTGACAGGATAACACCTTACTAAATAAACACACCTGACAGGATAACACCTAACTAAATAAACACATTTCACAAGATAACACCTTACTAAATAAACACACGAGGATAACACCTTATTAAATAAACACACCTGACAGGATAACACCTTACTAAATAAACACACGAGGATAACACCTTATTAAATAAACACACCTGACAGGATAACACCTTACTAAATAAACACACCTGACAGGATAACACCTTACTAAATAAACACACCTGACAGGATAACACCTTACTAAATAAACACACGAGGATAACACCTTATTAAATAAACACACCTGACAGGATAACACCTAACTAAATAAACACACCTGACAGGATAACACCTTACTAAATAAACACACCTTACAGGAAAACACCTTACTAAATAAACACACCAGGATAACACCTTACTAAATACACCTGACAGGATAACACCTTACTAAATAAACACACCTGACAGGATAACACCTAACTAAATAAACACATTTCACAAGATAACACCTTACTAAATAAACACACGAGGATAACACCTTATTAAATAAACACACCTGACAGGATAACACCTTACTAAATAAACACACGAGGATAACACCTTATTAAATAAACACACCTGACAGGATAACACCTTACTAAATAAACACACCTGACAGGATAACACCTTACTAAATAAACACACCTGACAGGATAACACCTTACTAAATAAACACACGAGGATAACACCTTATTAAATAAACACACCTGACAGGATAACACCTTACTAAATAAACACACCTGACAGGATAACACCTTACTAAATAAACACACCTGACAGGATAACACCTTACTAAATAAACACACCTGACAGGATAACACCTTACTAAATGAACACACCTGGCAGGATAACACCTAACTAAATAAACACACCTGACAGGATAACACCTTACTAAATAAACACACCTGACAGGATAACACCTTACTAAATGAACACACCTGACAGGATAACACCTTACTAAATAAACACACCTGACAGGATAACACCTTACTAAATAAACACACCTGACAGGATAACACCTTACTAAATGAACACACCTGACAGGATAACACCTTACTAAATAAACACACCTGACAGGATAACACCTTACTAAATACACACACCTTACAGGAGAACACCTTACTAAATACACACACCTTACAGGATAACACCTTACTAAATAAACACACCTGACAGGATAACACCGTACTAAATAAACACACCTGACAGGATAACACCTTACTAAATAAACACACCTGACAGGATAACACCTTACTAAATAAACACACCTGACAGGATAACACCTTACTAAATAAACACACCTGACAGGATAACACCTTACTAAATACACACACCTTACAGGATAACACCTTACTAAATACACACACCTTACAGGATAACACCTAACTAAATAAACACACCTGACAGGATAACACCTTACTAAATAACCCAACCTTAAAGGATAACACATTACTAAATTTACACACCTTACAGGATAACACCTTCCTAAATAAACACACCAGGATAACACCTTACTAAATAAACACACCTGACAGGATAACACCTTACTAAATAAACACACCTTACAGGATAACACCTAACTAAATAAACACACCAGGATAACACCTTACTAAATAAACACACCTGACAGGATAACACCGTACTAAATAAACACACCAGGATAACACCTTACTAAATAAACACACCTTACAGGATAACACCTTACTAAATAAACACACCTGACAGGATAACACCTAACTAAATAAACACACCTTACAGGATAACACCTAACTAAATAAACACACCTGACAGGATAACACCTAACTAAATAAACACACCTTACAGGATAACACCTTACTAAATAAACACACCTTACAGGATAACACCTTACTAAATAACCCAACCTTAAAGGTTAACACCTTACTAAATAAACACACCTACAGGATAACACCTTACTAAATAAATACACCTGACAGGATAACACCTAACTAAATAAACACACCTGACAGGATAACATCTTACTAAATAAACACACCTTACAGGATAACACCTTACTAAATACACACACCTTACAGGATAACACCTAACTAAATAAACACACCTTACAGGATAACACCTTACTAAATAAACACACCTGACAGGATAACACCTAACTAAATAAACACACCTTACAGGATAACACCTTACTAAATAAACACATTTCACAAGATAACACCTTACTAAATAAACACACCTTACAGGATAACACCTTACTAAATAAACACACCTGACAGGATAACACCTTACTAAATAAACACACCTGACAGGATAACACCTAACTAAATAAACACACCTGACAGGATAACACCTTACTAAATAAACACACCTTACAGGAAAACACCTTACTAAATAAACACACCAGGATAACACCTTACTAAATACACCTGACAGGATAACACCTTACTAAATAAACACACCTGACAGGATAACACCTTACTAAATAAACACACCTGACAGGATAACACCTTACTAAATAAACACACCTGACAGGATAACACCTAACTAAATAAACACATTTCACAAGATAACACCTTACTAAATAAACACACGAGGATAACACCTTATTAAATAAACACACCTGACAGGATAACACCTTACTAAATAAACACACGAGGATAACACCTTATTAAATAAACACACCTGACAGGATAACACCTTACTAAATAAACACACCTGACAGGATAACACCTTACTAAATAAACACACCTGACAGGATAACACCTTACTAAATAAACACACGAGGATAACACCTTATTAAATAAACACACCTGACAGGATAACACCTTACTAAATAAACACACCTGACAGGATAACACCTTACTAAATAAACACACCTGACAGGATAACACCTTACTAAATAAACACACCTGACAGGATAACACCTTACTAAATGAACACACCTGGCAGGATAACACCTAACTAAATAAACACACCTGACAGGATAACACCTTACTAAATAAACACACCTGACAGGATAACACCTTACTAAATGAACACACCTGACAGGATAACACCTTACTAAATAAACACACCTGACAGGATAACACCTTACTAAATAAACACACCTGACAGGATAACACCTTACTAAATGAACACACCTGACAGGATAACACCTTACTAAATAAACACACCTGACAGGATAACACCTTACTAAATACACACACCTTACAGGAGAACACCTTACTAAATACACACACCTTACAGGATAACACCTTACTAAATAAACACACCTGACAGGATAACACCGTACTAAATAAACACACCTGACAGGATAACACCTTACTAAATAAACACACCTGACAGGATAACACCTTACTAAATAAACACACCTGACAGGATAACACCTTACTAAATAAACACACCTGACAGGATAACACCTTACTAAATACACACACCTTACAGGATAACACCTTACTAAATACACACACCTTACAGGATAACACCTAACTAAATAAACACACCTGACAGGATAACACCTTACTAAATAACCCAACCTTAAAGGATAACACATTACTAAATTTACACACCTTACAGGATAACACCTTCCTAAATAAACACACCAGGATAACACCTTACTAAATAAACACACCTGACAGGATAACACCTTACTAAATAAACACACCTTACAGGATAACACCTAACTAAATAAACACACCAGGATAACACCTTACTAAATAAACACACCTGACAGGATAACACCGTACTAAATAAACACACCAGGATAACACCTTACTAAATAAACACACCTTACAGGATAACACCTTACTAAATAAACACACCTGACAGGATAACACCTAACTAAATAAACACACCTTACAGGATAACACCTAACTAAATAAACACACCTGACAGGATAACACCTAACTAAATAAACACACCTTACAGGATAACACCTTACTAAATAAACACACCTTACAGGATAACACCTTACTAAATAACCCAACCTTAAAGGTTAACACCTTACTAAATAAACACACCTACAGGATAACACCTTACTAAATAAATACACCTGACAGGATAACACCTAACTAAATAAACACACCTGACAGGATAACATCTTACTAAATAAACACACCTTACAGGATAACACCTTACTAAATACACACACCTTACAGGATAACACCTAACTAAATAAACACACCTTACAGGTTAACACCTTACTAAATAAACACACCTACAGGATAACACCGTACTAAATAAACACACCTGACAGGATAACACCTTACTAAATAAACACACCTGACAGGATAACACCTTACTAAATAAACACACCTGACAGGATAACACCTTACTAAATAAACACACCTGACAGGATAACACCTTACTAAATACACACACCTTACAGGATAACACCTTACTAAATACACACACCTTACAGGATAACACCTAACTAAATAAACACACCTGACAGGATAACACCTTACTAAATAACCCAACCTTAAAGGATAACACATTACTAAATTTACACACCTTACAGGATAACACCTTCCTAAATAAACACACCAGGATAACACCTTACTAAATAAACACACCTGACAGGATAACACCTTACTAAATAAACACACCTTACAGGATAACACCTAACTAAATAAACACACCAGGATAACACCTTACTAAATAAACACACCTGACAGGATAACACCGTACTAAATAAACACACCAGGATAACACCTTACTAAATAAACACACCTTACAGGATAACACCTTACTAAATAAACACACCTGACAGGATAACACCTAACTAAATAAACACACCTTACAGGATAACACCTAACTAAATAAACACACCTGACAGGATAACACCTAACTAAATAAACACACCTTACAGGATAACACCTTACTAAATAAACACACCTTACAGGATAACACCTTACTAAATAACCCAACCTTAAAGGTTAACACCTTACTAAATAAACACACCTACAGGATAACACCTTACTAAATAAATACACCTGACAGGATAACACCTAACTAAATAAACACACCTGACAGGATAACATCTTACTAAATAAACACACCTTACAGGATAACACCTTACTAAATACACACACCTTACAGGATAACACCTAACTAAATAAACACACCTTACAGGATAACACCTTACTAAATAAACACACCTGACAGGATAACACCTAACTAAATAAACACACCTTACAGGATAACACCTTACTAAATACACACACCTTACAGGATAACACCTAACTAAATAAACACACCTGACAGGATAACACCTTACTAAATAAACACACCTGACAGGATAACACCTTACTAAATACACACATCAGGATAACACCTTACTAAATAAACACACCTTACAGGATAACACCTAACTAAATACACACACCTTACAGGATAACACCTAAATAAATACACACACCTGACAGGATAACACCTAACTAAATACACACACCTTACAGGATAACACCTTACTAAATAAACACACCTGACAGGATAACACCTTACTAAATAAACACACCTGACAGGATAACACCTTACTAAATAAACACACCTTACAGGATAACACCTAACTAAATACACACACCTGACAGGATAACACCTAACTAAATACACACACCTTACAGGATAACACCGTACTAAATACACACACCTGACAGGATAACACCTTACTAAATAAACACACCTGACAGGATAACACCTTACTAAATACACACACCTTACAGGATAACACCTTACTAAATACACACACCTTACAGGATAACACCTTACTAAATACACACACCTGACAGGATAACACCTTACTAAATACACACACCTTACAGGATAACACCTTACTAAATAAACACACCTGACAGGATAACACCTTACTAAATACACACACCTTACAGAATAACACCTTACTAAATAAACACACCTTACAGGATAACCTCTTACTAAATAAATAGGAAAAGGAGGACCGAGCACGCCCCCATTCTCATCGACAGGACTGTAGTGGAGCAGGTTGAGAGCTTCATGTTCCTTGGTGTTCACATCACCAACAAACTATCATGGTCCAAACACACCAAGACAGTCGTGAAGAGGGCAAAACAACGCCTATTCCCCCTCAGGAGACTGAAAAGATTTGGCATGGGTCCTCAGATCCTCAAAAACTTCTACAGCTGCACCATCGAGAGCATTCTGACTGGTTGCATCACTGCCTGGTATGGCAACTGCTCGGCCTCCGACCGCAAGGCACTACAGAGGGTAGTGTGTACGGCCCAGTACATCACCTGGGCCAAGCTTCCTGCCACCCAGGACCTCTATACCAGGCAGTGTCAGAGGAAGGCCCTAAAAATTGTCAAAGACTCCAGCCACCCTAGTCATAGACTGTTTTGTCTGCTACTGCACAGCAAGCGGTACCGGAGTGCCTAGGACCAAAAGACTTCTTAACAGCTTCTACCCCCAAGCCATAAGACTCCTGAACAGCTAATCAAATGGCTACCCAGACTATTTGCATAGCCCCTCCCACCCACTCTTTTACGCTGTTGCTACTCTCTGTTTATTATCTATGCATAGTCACTTTACCTCTACCTACATGTACATATTACCTCAATTACCTCAACTAACCGGTCCCCCGCACATTGACTCTGTACCGGTACCCCCTGTTTATAACCTCGCTATTGTTATTTACTGCTGGTCTTTCGTTTTTTACTGATCTATTTTTTACATAACACTTATTTTTCTTAAAACTGCATTGTTGGTTTAGGGCTTGTAAGTAAGCATTTCACTGTAAGGTGAAACACCTGTTGAATCCTGCGCATGTGACAAATACAATTTGATTTGATTTGATAGACCATAGCCTGTCGTTTTCCAATGAGAGCAAATTAATCATAGTGGGTAGAACAAGCAAGAAGGATTGGCAGAGCCTAGCATGAGCTAGCAGGAGCCTATTGGCGCATTTTAGAATGTATTTGCATATTTCTGTTAGGGAACGCCTACTCTGTGAAGTGCTCTTGTGTAAAATAAATAAATTCACACTTGCACTCCTTCTAAACAATGCCATTTAAAAAAACTTAGTCCATTCTGTTCGTAACAGATTCTAGTTTTGGAAACAGAAAACCGTATTGAGATCCAATGTTTCATCAATGAGAAAATGAGCAGAATGTCGGCCAAAATCCATCTTCTACCGCTGCCGGAAACTGGGCTTCCTCTCACTACCATATATGGTAGTGAGTGGAAACGCCAACCGCATGCTTCACATTTATACAGTCGGTGAAATATCTGGCTCATTGTTCTGTGGTTCCATTGACCAGATTACATTCAACAAATCTGATGTAACAAAGTGAATATTCGTAAAATCCGTCGTGATTGATGTACTATAACAAGCCCACAATGTGGGTACAAAAGTCCGATTTTGATATATATGGCTGTTTTCGCTGCATAACATGTAGAAGTTGTCCCTTTTCAGGTTTAGAAGAAGTGACTGCTAAATGCTAACTCTCGTTCATATAAACTGGTTAGCATAGTAGCTAGCATACAGAAATCAGTGGTGGTAGTGTAGTTGATTGGTAACATCATGTAATGTAGTTGATGACATGAACATGTAATGGGGTTGACATCCATACACATATTATACTCCAATTTTTACCTCAACATAGTGTGAAATACACATTTAAACAATAGCCTAAATGTTGGCTAATTTTGCTTGGGGGCAATGAGGAGACACGGGATCTTTCCCCCACTCGTTTCCACTGCAATTCCATTGTTTGATTGACCTCTTTACTGCATCTATTCTGTCAGCAGGGAGCAGCACACAGGTCTCTCTGGGAGGGAGGAGACAGGTCTCTCTGGGAGGGAGGAAACAGGTCTCTCTGGGAGGGAGGAAACAGGTCTCTCTGGGAGGGAGGAAACAGGTCTCTCTGGGAGGGAGGAAACAGGTCTCTCTGGGAGGGAGGAAACAGGTCTCTCTGGGAGGGAGGAAACAGGTCTCTCTGGGAGGGAGGAAACAGGTCTCTCTGGGAGGGAGGAAACAGGTCTCTCTGGGAGGGGGGAAACAGGTCTCTCTGGGAGGGAGGAAACAGGTCTCTCTGGGAGGGAGGAAACAGGTTTCTCTGGGAAGGAGGAAACAGGTTTCTCTGGGAGGGAGGAAACAGGTCTCTCTGGGAGGAAACAGGTCTCTCTGGGAAGGAGGGAGGAGACAGGTCTCTCTGGGAAGGAGGGAGGAGACAGGTCTCTCTGGGAGGGAGGAAACAGGTCTCTCTGGGAGGGAGGAAACAGGTCTCTTTGGGAGGGAGGAAACAGGTCTCTTTGGGAGGGAGGAAACAGGTCTCTCTGGGAGGGAGGAAACAGGTCTCTCTGGGAGGGAGGAAACAGGTCTCTCTGGGAGGGAGGAAACAGGTCTCTCTGGAAGGGAGGAAACAGGTCTCTCGGGAAGGAGGGAGGAGACAGGTCTCTCGGGAAGGAGGGAGGAGACAGGTCTCTCGGGAAGGAGGGAGGAGACAGGTCTCTCTGGGAGGGAGGGAGGAGACGCAGGTCTCTCTGGGAGGGAGGGAGGAGACACAGGTCTCTCTGGGAGGGAGGAAATAGGTCTCTCTGGGAGGGAGCAAACAGGTCCCTATGGGAGGGAGGAAACAGGTCTCTCTGGGAGGGAGGAAACAGGTCTCTCTGGGAGGGAGGGAGGAAACAGATCTCTCTGGGAGGGAGGGAGGAGACAGGTCTCTCTGGGAGGGAGGGAGGAGACAGGTCTCTCTGGGAGGGAGGGAGGAGACAGGTCTCTCTGGGAGGGAGGAAACAGGTCTCTCTGGGAGGGAGGGAGGAAACAGATCTCTCTGGGAGGGAGGGAGGAGACAGGTCTCTCTGGGAGGGAGGGAGGAGACAGGTCTCTCTGGGAGGGAGGGAGGAGACAGGTCTCTCTGGGAGGGATGGAGGAGACAGGTCTCTCTGGGAGGGAGGAGGAGACAGGTCTCTCTGGGAGGGAGGAGACACAACTCTTTCTGGGAGGGAGGAGACAGGTCTCTGGGAGGGAGGGAGGAGACGCAGGTCTCTCTGGGTGGGAGGGAGGGAGGGAGGGGACAGGTCTCTGGGAGGGAGGGAGGAGACGCAGGTCTCTCTGGGTGGGAGGGAGGGAGGGAGGGGACAGGTCTCTGGGAGGGAGGGAGGAGACGCAGGTCTCTCTGGGTGGGAGGGAGGGAGGGAAGGAGGCGACAGGTCTCTGGGAGGGAGGGAGGAGACGCAGGTCTCTCTGGGTGGGAGGGAGGGAGGGGACAGGTCTCTGGGAGGGAGGGAGGAGACGCAGGTCTCTCTGGGTGGGAGGGAGGGAGGGAGGGAGGGAGGCGACAGGTCTCTGGGAGGGAGGGAGGGAGGAGACAGGTCTCTGGGAGGGAGGGACGAGACACAGCTCTCTGGGAGGGAGGGAGAAGACACAGGTCTCTCTGGGAGGGAGGAGACACAGGTCTCTCTGGAGGGAGGGATAACACACCTTTGTCAGTGGTTGTGGTTTGTCAGTGGCTGTGGGTTGTCAGTGTCTGTGGTTTGTTAGTGGCTGTGGTTTGTCAGTGTCTGTGGTTTGTCAGTGTCTGTGGTTTGTCAGTGTCTGTGGTTTGTCAGTATCTGGAGTTTGTCAGTATCTGTGGTTTGTCAGTGTCTGTGGTTTGTCAGTGTCTGTGGTTTGTCAGTATCTGGAGTTTGTCAGTATCTGTGGTTTGTCAGTATCTGTGGTTTGTCAGTGTCTGTGGTTTGTCAGTATCTGTGGTTTGTCAGTATCTGTGGTTTGTCAGTGGCTGTGGTTTGTGTGTTCTTACTTCCTGAAAAACAGAGAGAGATTGTGCTGAAGATTGAGCTTTAACAGCCAATGCCTTCTGCTATAAAACAAGCGTTCCTCACGCCTCCTGCTGCGAGAGATGTTGAATATCAATTATCAGTTTTTATCACTATAAAGCACCTCACTGTTAAGAATGGAAACTAGATGAGATGATTCAATTCGTGTTTTATTTCACCTTGATTTAACCAGGTAAGTGCATGAAGAATGGCTCCTTATTTATTCATAATGACACGCTGGTAAGGAGGAAGTGCACAGCAATACACTAGTATAAGTGTAGTATATATAACGTAACGGTCCCGTTTGGCTCAGATGGTAAACGTGTGGTGCTGTAAACACAACGGTCATGGGTTCAGTTCCCACAGGGATCACATATGCATCCACTCTACTGTAAATCACATTAGATTAAACACTGTTCATTTTCATCTGTTTATCTGTTCATTTTCATATATGTCTATAACTGTTGTCAATGTAGTCCAATTCCATTATATAATAAAACTACCCCGTCACAGAAAACAATCAAAGCAGCATTCATTATCTGTCAGGAGGCAGGCGGGATCACAGCCAGGGTCACAGCCAGGGTCAGCCATGTTGCTCCAGACCTGCTTAGGTTGAAATGAGTATGTCTGTATTCCACCAGCATAGCATGGCAAACTCCTATCGCTGAGACCGAGGTGTGTCCCCCTAAATGGCACCCTATTCCCTATATAGTGCACTACTTTTAACCAGGGTCCTGGTCAAAAGTCATGCACTATATATAGGGAATAGGGTGTCATTTGGGACTATATTCTCTCCACTCTCCTGCCTTCAGCTGGACCAGCCAGCCTCTTGGAACATTTATAGAGGTTCTGAGTGTAGGGTCGTGCAATGCATGACCTTAATGTAGTGGAAAAGGGTGTGTGCGTCATCATTATGCATTCTTACAGAGACACCTCATCAGAGACACTCTTACTGTTTTAGTTTTATTTCACCTTTATTTAACCAGGTAGGCCAGTTGAGAACAAGTTCTCATTTTACAACTGCGACCTGGCCAAGATAAAGCAAAGCAGTGCAACACAAACAGAGTTCCACATGGGATAAACAAACATACAGTTAATAATACAATAGAAAAATCTATATACAGTGTGCAAATTAAGTAAGGAGGTAAGGCGATAAATAGACCATAGTGGCAAAGTAATTACAATTGAGAAATTAACACTGGAGTGATATATGTGCAGATGAGGATGTGCAGGTAGAAATACTGGTGTGCAAAAGAGCAGAAAAACTAAAACAAATATGGGGATGAGGTAGGTAGTTGGTTGGAAGGGCTATTAGCAGATGGGCTGTGTACAGCTACAGCGATCGGTAAGCTGCTCTGACAGCTGACGCTTAAAGTTAGTGAGGGAGATATAAGTCTCCAACTTCAGTGATTTTTGCAATTTGTTCCAGTCATTGGCAGCAGAGAATTGGAAGGAAAGGCGGCCAAAGTAGGTGTTGGCTTTGGGGATGACCAGTGAAATTTACCTGCTGGAGCGCGTGCTATGGGTGGGTGTTGCTATGGTGACCAGTGAGCTGAGATAAGTTGGAACTACCTAGCAAAGACTTATAGATGACCTGGAGCCAGTGGGTTTGGCGACAAATATGTAGCAAGGACCAGCCAACGAGAACATACAGGTCGCAGTGGTAGGTGGTATATGGGGCTTTGGTGACAAAACAGATGGCACAGTGATAGACTGCATCCAATTTGCTGAGTAGAGTGTTGGAGGCTATTTTGTAAATGACATCGCCGAAGTCAAGGATCGGTAGGATAGTCAGTTTTACGAGGGTATGTTTGGCAGCATGAGTTAAGGATGCTTTGTTGCAAAATAGGAAGCCGATTCTAGATTTAATTTTGGATTGGAGATGCTTAATGTGAGTCTGGAAGGAGAGTTTACAGTCTAGCCAGACACCTAGATATTTATAGTTGTCCACATATTCTAAGTCAGAACCGTCCAGAGTAGCGATGCTAGTTGGGCGGGAGGGACAGCGATCTGTTGAAGAGCATGCATTTCATTTTATTAGCATTTAAGAGGCCACGGAAGGAGTGTTGTATGGCATTGAAGCTCGTTTGGAGGTTTGTTAACACAGTGTCCAAAGAAGGGCCATACAGAATGTATACAGAATGGTGTCGTCTGCGTAGAAGTGGATCAAAGAATCACCAGCAGCAAGAGCAACATCATTGATACAGAGAACAGAGTCGGCCTGCGAATTGAAGCCTGTGGCACCCCCATAGAGACTGCCAGAAGCCCGGACAACAGGCCCTCCAGTTTGACACACTGAACTCTATCTGAGAAGTAGTTAGTGAACCAGGCGAGGCAGTCATTAAAGAAACCAAGGCTGTTGAGTCTGCCGATAAGAATGTGGTGATTCACAGATTCTAAAGCCTTGTCCAGGTCGATGAAGACAGCTGCACAGTACTGTCTTTTATCGATGGTGTTATGATATCGTTTAGGACCGTGAGCGTGGCTGAGGTGCATCCGTGACCAGCTCGGAAAGCGGATTGCATAGCAGAGAAGGTACGGTGGGATGCGAAAGGGTCGGTGTTCTGTTTGTTCACTTGGCTTTCGAAGACTTTAGAAAGGCAGTGCAGGATGGATATAGGTCTGTAACAGTTTGGGTCTAGAGTGTCTCCCCCTTTGAAGAGGGGGATGATCGCGGCCGCTTTCCAATCTTTAGGAATCTCGGACGATATGAAAGAGGGCTTGAACAGACTAGTAATAGGGGTTGCAACAATGGCGGCGGATATTTTTAGGAAGAGAGGGTCCAGATTGTCTAGCCCAGCTGATTTGTAGGGATCCAGATTTTGCAGCTCTATCAGAGCATCAGCTGTCTGGATTTGGGTGAAGTAGAAGCGTGGGGGGGGGCTTGGGCCAGTTGCTGTGGGGGGTGCAGAGCTGTTGGCCGGGGTTGGGGTAGCCAGATCGAAAGCATGGCCAGCCGTAGAGAAATGCTTATTGAAATTCTCGATTATCGTGGATTTATCGGTGGTGACAGTGTTTCCTAGCCTCAGTGCAGTGGGCAGCTGGGTGGAGGTGCTCTTATTCTCCATGGACTTTACAGTGTCCCAAAACTTTTTGGAATTAGTGCTACAAGAAGCAAATTTCTGTTCGAAAAAGCTAGCCTTTGCTTTCCTAACTGTCTGTGTATATTGGTTCCTGACTTCCTTGAAAAGTTTCATATCGCGGGGACTATACGATGCTAGTGAAGTACGCCACTGAATCAAAAATGAAAAACATTTATATATGGTGGATAGTGGACTCTGATTCTTCTCCTGAACACAAAGAGACCAATCCTTCAGGAGAACAACTCCTGAACACAGAGAGACCAATCCTTCAGGAGAACACCTCCTGAACACTGAGAGACCAATCCTTCAGGAGAACACCTCCTGAACACAAAGAGACCAATCCTTCAGGAGAACACTTCCTGAACACAGAGAGACCAATCATTCAGGAGAACACCTCCTGAACACAGAGAGACCAATCCTTCAAGGGAACACCTCCTGAACACAGAGAGACCAATCCTTTAGGGGAACACCTCCTGAACACAGAGAGACCAATCATTCAGGAGAACACCTCCTGAACACAGAGAGACCAAGCCTTCTGGGGAACATCTCCTGAACACAGAGAGACCAATCATTCAGGAGAACACCTCCTGAACACAGAGCGACCAATCATTCAGGAGAACACCTCCTGAACACAGAGAGACCAATCATTCAGGAGAACACCTCCTGAACACAGAGAGACCAATCATTCAGGAGAACATCTCCTGAACACAGAGAGACCAATCCTTTAGGGGAACACCTCCTGAACACAGAGAGACCACTGCTTTAGGGGAACACCTCCTGAATACAGAGATACCACTGCTTTAGGGGAACACCTCCTGAACACAGAGAGACCACTGCTTTAGGGGAACACCTCCTGAATACAGAGACCACTGCTTTAGGGGAACACCTCCTGAATACAGAGAGACCACTGCTTTAGGGGAACACCTCCTGAATACAGAGAGACCACTGCTGTCAGATCAGGCAAGATGGCGCCAAAGAACATGGCTGACGTTTTACATTCTCAAAACCAATTGGTTGTAAAATGGCGCCGGAAGAAATGGCAGCAGTTTTACACGCACCCAACCAATTGTGCTACTATGTGGGTTTTTTTCGCATTATTTGTAACTTATTTTGTACATAATGTTTCTGCAACCATATCTTACGGCAAAAAAGAGCTGCTGGATATCAGGACAGCCATCACTCACCTCAGATTAGACAAAGATTTTTTCCTCAACAAACAAGACGCAGAAGACATTCTCCAAACACCCGACAGGGCCGACATACCCGTTATTTGCAAGAGGGAGCGAATCAGGTACAGAGGACAAAGAGCCGGATGCCTGGTCAGGACCCGGAAAAGGCGAGTGGGAAAGCTGCCGTTACCGTCAAAACTACTCGCCAACGTGCAATCATTGGATATTAAACTAGACGAGGTACGATCACGAATATCCTACCAACGGGACATCAAAAACTGTAATATCCCATGTTTCACGGAATCGTGGCTGAATGACGACTTGGATATTCAGCTAGCGGGATACACGCTGCACCGGCAAGATAGAACAGCACAATCCGGTAAGACGAGGGGAGGCGGTCTGTGCATATTTGTAAACAACAGCTGGTGCACGAAATCTAAGGAATTCTCTAGATTTTGCTCACCTGAAGTAGAGTTTATTATGATAAATTGCAGGCCACACTACTTGCCTAGAGAGTTTTCAGCTATACTTTTCGTGGCTGTTTATTTACCACCACAGACAGATGCTGGCACTAAGACCGCACTCAGTCAGCTGTATAAGGAAATAAGCAAACAGGAAACCACTTACCCAGATGCGGCGCTCCTAATGGCCGGAGACTTTAATGCAGGGAAACTTAAATCAGTCCTACCAAATTTCCATCAACATGTTAAATGTGCAACCAGAGGGGAAACAATTCTAGATCACCTGTACTCCACACACAGAGATGCAGACAAAGCTCTCCCTCGCCCTCAATTTGGTAAATCCTCCTGATTTCTGCTTACAAGCTAAAATTAAAGCACGAAGCACCAGTGACTAGGTCAATGAAAAAGTGGTCAGATGAAGCAGATGCTAAACTACAGGACTGTTTTGCTATCACAGACTGGAACATGTTCTGGTATTCTTCTGAAGTTATTGAGGAATACACCACATCAGTCACTGGCTTTATCAATAATTGCATCGAGGACGTTGTCCCCACAGTTACTGTGCGTACATACCCCAACCAGAAGCCATGGATTACAGGCAACATCCGCACTGGGCTAAAGGGTAGAGCTGCCACTTTCAAGGTGCGGGATTCTAACCCGGAAGCTTACAAAAAATCCTGCTATTCCCTGCGACGAACCATCAAACAGGCATAGCGTCAATAGCGGGCATACTATCATACTACACCGGCTCTGACGCTCGTCTTATGTGGCAGGGCTTGCAAACTATTACAGACTACAAAAGGCCCAGTGACACGAGCTGCCCAGTGACACGAGCCTACCAGACGAGCTAAATCACTTCTATGCACCTTACAAGGCAAGCAACACTGAGGCATGCATAAGAGCATCAGCTGTCCCAGACGACTGTGTGATCACGCTCTCCGTAGCCAACATGAGTAAGACCTTTAAACAGGTCAACATACACAAGGCTGCGGGGCCAGACAGATTACCGGGATGTGTGCTCCGGGAGTGTGCTGACCAACTGCTGTGCTGACCAATGATTACCGCCCCATGGCACTCACGTTAGTAGCCATGAAGTGCTTTGAAAAGGCTGGTCATGGCTCACATCAACAGCATCCTCCCGGACACCCTAGACCCACTCCAATTCACATACCACCCCAACAGATGATGCAATCTCAATCGCACTCCACACTGCCCTTTCTCACCTGGACAAAAGGAACACCTTTGTGAGAATGCTGTTCATTGACTACAGCTCAGCGTTCAACACCATAGTGCCCACAAAGCTCATCACTAAGCTAAGGACTCTGGGACCAAACACCTCCTTCTACAACTGGATCCTGGACTTCCTGACGTGATGCACCCAGGTGGTAAGAGTAGGCAACAACACTGATCCTTAGCTCTGCCACACTGATCCTTAACACTGTGTCCCCTCAGGGGTGTGTACTTATTCCCCTCCTCTATTCCATGTTCACCCACGACTGTGTGGTCAAACACGACTCCAACACCATCATTAAGTTTGCTGACAACACAACAGTGGTAGGCCTGATCACCGACAACGATGAGACCGCCTATAGGGAGGAGGTCAGAGTACTGGCAGTTTGGTGCCAGGACAACAACCTCTCCCTCAAT
Organism: Salvelinus fontinalis; assembly: GCF_029448725.1. Lineage (NCBI taxonomy): Eukaryota > Metazoa > Chordata > Actinopteri > Salmoniformes > Salmonidae > Salvelinus > Salvelinus fontinalis. The sequence goes on from NC_074667.1 coordinate 76,869,652, forward strand.
GTGAGCAGGACAAAGGAGCTGATCGTGGACTACAGGAAAAGGCGGGCCGAACAGGCCCCCATTCACATCGACGGGGCTGTAGTGGAGCGGGTCGAGAGTTTCAAGTTCCTTGGTGTCCACATCACCAACAAACTATCATGGTCCAAACACACCAAGACAGTTGTGAAGAAGTCACGACCAAACCTTTTCCCCCTCAGGAGACTGAAAAGATTTGGCATGGGTCCCCAGATCCTCAAAAGTTTCTACAGCTGCATCAAGAGCATCCTGGCCGGTTGCATCACAGACTGGTATGGCAACTGCTCGGCATCTGACCGTAAGGCGCTACAGAGGGTAGTGCGAACGGCCCAGTATATCACTGGGGCCAAGCTAGATAGTGCACTACTTTTGACCAGGGCCCATAGGTCGCTGGTCAAAAGTAGTGCACTATGTAGTGAATAGGGTGTCATTTGGGAGACAACCTGTGTCTCATTATTTCTGCATTATAGCACCATGTCCCTGTGTCTATCTCTGTCCAGTTGGGTCGGGCTGTCTGGACAGGATTTATTTTATTTGTGTCACGCCCTGACCTTAGAGAGCCTTTTTATGTCTCTATTTGGTTTGGTCAGGGTGTGATTTGGGGTGGGCATTCTATGTTTTGTTTTCTATGATTTTGTGTTTCTATGTATGGCCGGGTATGGTTCTCAATCAGGGACAGCTGTCTATCGTTGTCTCTGATTGGGAACCATACTTAGGTAGCCCTTTTTCCCTCCTTTCGGCTGTGGGTAGTTAACTTTGTTTGTGACACGTAGCCTTAAGCTTCACGGTTGTTTTGTATTGTTTATTGTTTTGTCGGCGTCATCACCTATTAAAAGGAATATGTACGGGGCACGCAGCGAGGGTGCCCAGTCCGGGGCCTGCAGCGAGGGTGCCCAGTCCGGGGCCTGCAGCGAGGGTGCCCAGTCCGGGGCCTGCAGCGAGGTTCCCCAGTCCGGGGTCAGCGACGGGGTCAGCGACGAGGGTCCCCGCACCAGAGGTGCCACCAAAGTGGGGTGAGCCAGTGGTGGAGCGGAGTCTGCGTCCCGCACCTGAGCCACCACCGCGGATAGATGCCCACCCAGACCCTCCCCTATAGGTTCAGGTTTTGCAGCCGGAGTCCGCACCTTTGGGGGGGGGGGGGGGGGGGGGGGGGTTAGGGTACTGTCACGCCCTGACCTTAGAGATCCTTTTTATGTCTCTATTTGGCTTGGTCAGGGTGTGATTTGGGGTGGGCATTCTATGTTTTGTTTTCTATAATTTTGTGTTTCTATGTTTTGGCCGGGTATGGTTCTCAATCAGGGACAGCTGTCTATCGTTGTCTCTGATTGGGAACCATACTTAGGTAGCCCTTTTCCTTCTTTTCGGGTGTGGGTAGTTAACTTTGTTTGTGGCACATAGCCTTAAGCTTCACGGTTTGTTTTGTATTGTTTATTGTTTTGTCGGCGTCATCACCTATTAAAAGGAATATGTACGCTCACCACGCTGCACCTTGGTCTACTTCCTTTAAACGGCCGTGACAATTTGTGCATTATAGCACGTGACACTGTTTCTATCTGTCCAGTTGTGTCGGGCTGTCTGGACAGGATCTATTTCTCCCGAGGTATGACCTTAGTGACCAGGGATGATAATAGCCATTGATTGGCCAGTAATGCAGCGATTGCAGACCTTTAAGTTCCTTAACACCAGTAAAGTAATTAACTTTCCAAAATGCAACACTCGACAAAACTACGCAATTATCTAGCTTTCCATCTGACAAGTACTGTGAGCCGTACCACAGGTGATGCACGCACGCACGCACGCACACACCTTTTACCTGTTGGGATGTTAACATCAGAGCCTGCTCACTGTGTACCGTCTAATATTACATCATCAAGCCACATTACATATTCACTGTGCATATTCTCATTACCAAGTCAGTGTCTGTCCTGAAAGTTGGGGGTTCGATCCCCGGTCGAGACATACCAAATACTCAAAAAATAGACCTGATGCCTCTCTCACTCAGCATTAAGGAGATGGATTTGGGGTAAGGGCGTGTATTTCTACAGTACATCAAGCTGCACAATGCTAAAAAAAAAACAGGAGATAGGCCCTGGGCAGTTTTGGCTCCGCAAGGCTTACTTACTTACTTATATTCCCAGTACACCACTTACTAGAATACGATTTGCTACCCATCTTGTAAAAGTACAATGAATGTCACCCTCTCTCACAGCTGATGCCCAACCAAGAATAATAGAATAATAGGCATGACATAGATTCAACAAATACGACCCAAGATGAGTGTATATGTGTTGTTTTCTATGTCTGCATTGGCACTAGTGTCGGTACACTGTGACCTAATAGGGATATATTTAAAGTTCATATAAACTCCACAACCCTATAAAAGAACAGCTTAGATGAAATAGTACAGTGAGTGGCCTGTGTTAGCCTCTGGCCTGGATTCAAATAGTACTTGAAATCATTTGGAATACTTTAGCAGTGCTTGACTCAGCTTGCCTAATGCAACGGAACCAATAGAAAACCAATAAAAATGTAAACCCCGCCCATCTGGCATGCCAGGCAAGTCAAAGCTCAAAGTATTTGAATGATTTTTAAATACTTTTTGAACCCAGGTCTGGTTGGCCCTTCCAGAGCCGATGTGATTATAGGGATTTAGCTAACCTTCCCCCCCTCCCCCCTCCCTCACCCATCTTACCCTACCTCACCCTCACTCACCCCTCCCTCACCCGTCTTACCCTCACTCTACCCCTACCCCTCCCCCTCTCACACATCTTACCCTACCTCACCATCCCTTTGCCCTCACTCACCCCTCCCCCTCCCTGCCTCACCCATCTTACCCTACCTCACCATCCCTTTGCCCTCACTTACTCACCCCTCCCTCCCCCTCTCTCCCTCCCTCACCCGTCTTACCCTCACTCACCCCTCCCCTCCCTGCCCGTTCCTCTGACCCCCTTCTGCCTCTAGGGAGAAGGGAGGACTTACAACAGGTCCTTGTTCTCTCTCTCCATAGCCGCAGACAGAAACAGACTGGATCAAACCTAACTCTGCTGTACACTTTCTGAACGACACAGCTCTGCTATACATATATCTACACAGGAAGCTGCTTTCACATGGACACAAAAGCATTAGAGACTTCTTAGAAAATATAATTAGTTTGTATTTACATTTTTTGGACTTTTGTTTATTTTTGTGTGTAGGTGTTCTAGGATCTGGGATAAACATGCCGATTAGGACAGTGATTACGCATGCTAAGAAACATCCAGGGGTAAGTTGATTTGATTTGACCCCTTTGAATCTGGTTCAATCTGTGACACGTTTATAATCAGGGGTGGAAATGGGGGGGCTCGATACCCCCCGGCGAGGGAAAACATTTTGACCTGACGCTTTGAATTAGAGGAATTTATATTGGTAGGTTCCATGTCCATCCCTGGTTTCAATGTTCTGGTTCTTGTGAGCCCCGTGTCAATGCTCGGGTTCTTGACTACGTGTTTTCACTGCGAGCCCTGTGTTTACAAGAAGAATAAACAAAGAAGGCTCTGGGGTAGCATTACCCTTGTATTGTGCATTTTATACTGCTCTTTCATTAAAATATAAATACCATGAAACAAGTCTGACATCAAATTGAACTTGTCTGAAATCACAGCCCATAAATATTGGAAAAGGGAACAAAGTAATCCAGACATTGCTAATGGTTTCATAATCATAGAGAATGTCAACGTAGGGCAGAATCTCTCTCTCTCAAAGTAACTATAAGTACTTTTGTTGCTGTAATTTTGTCTACTTGTGTAAAATGTCATTAAAGTAACAGTACTTCTACTTGAGTAGGATGTTTGAGTGGGGGAAAAAGGGAGTTTGTGAGTGAGAGACTGAGTGAGGGCGGGAAAGAGGGAGTGAGTGTGAATGGGTGAATGAGTGAGTGTGAATGGGTGAGTGAGTGTCAGCCGGTCCCATGGACAAGTAACAGAGGGGTAAAATGAGGGATTGAAGTCTGGCAACTTTATCGTTTATGCTCTTAATTTTGTATTCCATTTTTATTCATCAATACATTTAAATTGCTTTGAATATTTTATTTATTTAAATAATGGTATATATTTTTTTACATGCAGATGTGCATTGTTACAACTCATAAAATAAATGAGCTTAGTTCCTACTCTACGTACATTTTTTATCTTCCTTTTGAAATGTACTGCAGGGAAAATGTGTAAAATGGTTCAGGTAACCTTTATTTTAAAAGTAACTCAATTACTTTTACTCTGAGTATTTTTAAATGAGCTACTTTGACTCGAGTAGTTTTTCTCCACTATTACCTATATTTCAGTACTCTGTCCACCCCTGCTGACTCAGTTTGTGAGGTAGATTATTCCATTAATGCCCAATGACTGATCAGTATGCACTTGCAGCCTAGGCATGGTATTGCGCACACCAAAGTGTCACCTGATTGGTTTAATACCCTTCATAACATTTTATTAAATACTTGTAGCTTATAGTTTGTTTGTATACAAAGATAAAACAAACTACTAAAATTCAGATTTTCAATTAAAAGGGTCAGAACAGTACATATATTCACCAAATGCTAAAAAGCCCCAACGATCGTGCTTTATTTTTAGTGTCACTACAGAGCTGCCGGTGACCCAAATTCTTAGATCGACGGGTTTGACTTAGCAGTCCACCAACACATGGATAAGTGCAACAACAATATAGAACCAAGCTCACAGAATAAGCACGCTCTGCTGTCTAGTTGCCTGTTGGTCAGAGAGAGAGAGAGAGAGAGAGCAGACAGTTCCCTGGCACTGTTTGAAAAGCTTAGAAATGACTCTTTCCTTGTTTCTGGAGGCAGTGGCGTGTCCAGAGCATTTTGAATTCGGTGGCCAAGGTGGGGCACAGACCCAGTTTAGAGGGGCCATGACATTTTTAACCTTAAATCGATGCAAGGTGGATTTTTTCCAATATAATATGATGGTTCAACACATTCAATGCTTGTATTAGCATACTTCAGTAAATTCACTTGAAAGTGCCATCCAGAGTGGGAATTATATCGTAACATTTGGAACGGGCTCTTTTTTTTTTATGGCACCTCCTATGGATTAAATGTTTTTTATCGGCTTCATAGTAAAAATGATTTAAATGTTTAAATAAAAAAAGTATAATATGATTTCTCATTCGTGTCTATCCATGTTTCACAATTGTCCTTAAATTTGTAAAAGGCTGAATCTATTTAACCAGAGCAAGCATCCGAGAGTGAGGCAAACAGCGCCCATCTGTTGCTGTCCGGCCCAAAATAATATGACATGTCATACTCTTTTTGACCAGACAGCATCAGATACATAGGCTACACATACAAAGTCAGAGGGGTGCTGTTTCGCTTGTTCGCATGCTTTCTCTGAATGAGAGATTGATGAGTCCTGCTGTCGGTGCATCTTGGTCAAAATTCTCAATATATTCAGAGACGACCTATCAGATCTCAGAATTTCTGGGAGGGGGTGGGGGGGCAGTGGGGTGGCCAATCAGATTTCAGGATGGGCCGTGGGCCACTCCCCTGGATACGCCACTGCCTGGATGTACAAATCAGTGAATCCTTTTACTTTCACCATACTAACCAATTCAGATCTGTGATTACTTCAAGGAAGGTAGGAAGGAAAGATGCATTTCTGAAGTATTCAAACAGGGCCATAAACCCACTACTATTCCCCTATCTGTCTGCACAAAAAAAGGTGCAATCTAGAACCTAAAAGGGTTCTTTGGTTGTCCCCGTAAGAAAACCCTTTGAAGAACCCTTTTTGATTCCAGGAAAAAAAACTTTTGGTTTCAGCTAGAACGTTTTTAGGTTCCGCGTAGAACCCTTTCCACAGAGGGTTCTAGATGGAAACCAAAAGGGCTGTACCTGTAACCAAAAAGGGTTCTCCTATGGAACCTTTCTTTCTAAGAGCGTGTCTGTCTTCCGCCCAGAAAACTTGCTCACCTAGACTTAATATACTGAAACACTGTCAGAGGCTGGATTACATTTAACTAGTGCACTCGTTCTGGTCAACTTGTCCCCTACTCTATCAAAAGGGCTTAGAGTCAGATTTACCTCATCAATGTTCAAAAAATAATAATAATAATTTAACCTTTATTTAACTAGGCAAGTCAGTTAAGAACAAATTCCTATTTACAATGACGGCCTACCCCGGCCAAACTCGGACGACGCTCGGCCAATTTTGCGCCGCCCTATGGGACTCCCAGTCACAGCCGGATGTGATTCAGCCTGGATTCAAACCAGGGACTGTAGTGTCGCTTCTTGCACTGAGACGCAGTGCCTTAGACCGCTGTGCCACTCAGGAGCCCTAAAATTGTTGCCTGAATAGTCACCTGCTATTGCCACTTACTGACCTGAGAAAGCAAAGCATTCACCAGTTTATTATTAGGCTATCGTGATCAATTTATATTATTAGGCTATCATGATCAATTTATATTATTAGGCTATCATGATCAATTTATATGTTTTGAAGCATATTGACCATTCATTTATTCATAGAAAAACAACACAACTCACAAAGTCTGGCTAATGGAAGCTGATACATAAATAATAGCACATGGAATGGAAAAACCCAGAGGCCTAAAAACATGTCTAAATAGGCCCACACATTTATTGATCATCCAATTGATTACTTAATGGGTGGGTTATACTGTAGGGAAGGGGTTCCCAAACCTGTGCTGCCACAAGTAGCCTGTCATGTTATGTTTTGACAGCAGAGGGAAAAAATACAAATCTGGACATCTAATTAAAATAACTAGATCATACTCTTTCTCCCTTCCTCTCACCCCTGCTTTAATGGTTTAAATTGATGTTTCAACATCCAATCTATTCTTAACGTCGCCACCCTGCTGTCCTGGAAGTCTGCAGTGTCTTATCCTGTCTTATCCTGTCACTCAGACTGACAAGCAGCCAGGCAGGGAACGGAGAGAAGCTGTGTGTGTGGGTGCGAGTGAGAGGTTGGCACAGCACAGGGAACCATGCAGTGAGCGAGCTAGTGAGGGATCAATTTCTCTCTTACCATGCCAGTGTCCTTGCCGGCTCAACCCAGGCTGACAGCCTCAGCCCCTCACACGGCCATCTGACTCATTCATATGGAGGAGGACAGAGGCTGGAGAGGAATAACAACCACAGAAAGTGTGTGTGTGTGTATACCATATTTACCCCTTAATACACACACACACACACACACACACACACAATACACACAATATTCAAACGTTTGGGGTCACTTAGAAATGTCCTTGTTTTTGAAAGAAAAGCAAATTTTTTGTCCATTAAAATAACATTAAATTGATCAGAAATAGTGTAGACATTGTTAATGTTGTAAATGACTATTGTAGCTGGAAACGGCAGATTTTTTATGGAATATCTACATAGGCGTACAGAGGCCCATTATCAGCAACCATCACTCCTGTGTTCCAATGGCACGTTGTGTTAGCTAATCCAAGTTTATAATTTTAAAAGGCCAATCGATCATTAGAAAACCCTTTTGCAATTATGTTAGCACAGCTGAAAACTGTTGTTCTGATTAAAGAAGCAATAAAACTGGCCTTCTTTAGACTAGTTGAGTATCTGGAGCATCAGCATTTGTCGGTTCGATTACAGGCTCAAAATGGCGAGAAACAAAGAACTTTCTTTTGAAACTCGTCAGTCTATTCTTGTTCTCAGAAATGAAGGCTATTCCATGCGAGAAATTGCAAAACTTTTGAATGGTAGTGTATTTATGTGTGACAGGCAGCTCAATAATACACACATACACATGCATTAGTACACATTTGCCTTTAATACCAATGTATGCTTCCTTCCTCTCCCTCCTTTTCCCCCTCAGCTCATCCCTCAGTTCTTCTTCTTGGTACTGGGCATGACTGGGGCTTCCTGCTATCTGATCCGTCTGGCCAAGGGACCCCATGTCAGGTAGGACCTACACTACTAACTTCACAGTGTTCACTTGTCATTTTCTGTCTGGATTTTATTAGTCTGGGTCTGTAACGACTATGAGAAAGTAAACTAACATAAGATCATCATCATTAAGTTGAGATCAACACTGTGGTCATTCCTATTTTGGTACACTCTCTGGACACTGTACCTTTGTTCTGTTAAACTTTGTCATTAATGGGACACGTGATAGAGAGCAGAGACGTTCTCATTCTCTAGACTCTAGAGAAGGCCTTTGTTTGAGTTTGACTGTGCAGAACTGGGACAACCAGACTTTGTTACTGAATAAATAGAGGAAGTCTGCCAATAACTGTCCGTCTTAACCCATATAGAATTATAGAGGCCTCTAGTTCCTAAAAAGCAGCATTGGGGAGTAACAGATTACATGTAATCTGTTACATGTAAAGGATTACAAAAACCGATAACTGTAATCCATGACATGTAATCTATTACATGTAAAGGATTACAAAAACCGATAACTGTAATCCATGACATGTAATCTGTTACATGTAAAGGATTACAAAAACCGATAACTGTAATCCATTACCAGCAAAAATCTTGTAATCAGATTACAGATACTTTTGAAAAACTAGATGATTACTTTGAGGATTACTTTTAAATTCAGAAAGGAGGTTTGCAAAAAAAAAAAAATCTTTGACACTTCTGTTTTCTCAATGACATTCAAATCAACATTGAAAAAAGGCGCAAGTTTAAGTTTGTTCCCCCTGAGTGAGTCTGACCACAAGCCAGAGACCACTATGATGACACACCAAATGTTTTTGATGGATCGCATGAAGAGCAGGAATAGGCTTTTGTAGGCTACAGTCCAAGCTATGTTCTTCCAATGGTGTGACTGCAGTCGGCATCCAAAGATTATACAACTTGAATAAATGCTTGGAGGTAAGGATGACATCAGTGGTGTAGTCTACGGTGCTACGGATATCACTTATAATGGTTATCTACATAGCGCATTGATGTGAATCACACTATTGAGCTCTCATTTAGCTATTTACGCCTTATGAATTGTGGTTGTTGTGGATGGCTGTTCACAAATCTACATGTGAATTTGAACCGAATAATGGTTCAATTCAAGAAGTTTAAGCTGCCTATCAATCATTGTTTTTTTAAACCAATGGACAGCCAGTGAAAAATGTGCTCTTGCAACAGCTGCATAGTGTGGATCCCATCCTATGGAATAAAAGTGGGGCTTCTATTGCTCAATCTAATTCATCCTGATAAAATAAATAAATCCATAGGCCAAATGGACACATGCTCAAACTTGAAACACTTTTGATAGACTTAAAAAGGGGCAATCTGTAGTTGCTACATCCATTTTTGGACTATATATATATACACTGCTCAAAAAAATAAAGGGAACACTTAAACAACACAATGTAACTCCAAGTCAATCACACTTCTGTGAAATCAAACTGTCCACTTAGGAAGCAACACTGATTGACAATAAATTTCACATGCTGTTGTGCAAATGGAATAGACAAAAGGTGGAAATTATAGGCAATTAGCAAGACACCCCCCAAAAAAGGAGTGATTCTGCAGGTGGTGACCACAGACCACTTCTCAGTTCCTATGCTTCCTGGCTGATGTTTTGGTCACTTTTGAATGCTGGCGGTGCTCTCACTCTAGTGGTAGCATGAGACGGAGTCTACAACCCACACAAGTGGCTCAGGTAGTGCAGTTCATCCAGGATGGCACATCAATGCGAGCTGTGGCAAAAAGGTTTGCTGTGTCTGTCAGCGTAGTGTCCAGAGCATGGAGGCGCTACCAGGAGACAGGCCAGTACATCAGGAGACGTGGAGGAGGCCGTAGGATGGCAACAACCCAGCAGCAGGACCGCTACCTCCTCCTTTGTGCAAGGAGGTGCACTGCCAGCGCCCTGCAAAATGACCTCCAGCAGGCCACAAATGTGCATGTGTCTGCTCAAACGGTCAGAAACAGACTCCATGGGGGTGGTATGAGGGCCTGACGTCCACAGGTGGGGGTTGTGCTTACAGCCCAACACAGTGCAGGACGTTTGGCATTTGCCAGAGAACACCAAGATTGGCAAATTCGCCACTGGCGCCCTGTGCTCTTCACAGATGAAAGCAGCTTCACACTGAGCACATGTGACAGACGTGACAGAGTCTGGAGACGCCGTGGAGAACGTTCTGCTGCCTGCAACATCCTCCAGCATGACCGGTTTGGCGATGGGTCAGTCATGGTGTGGGGTGGCATTTCTTTGTGGGGCCGCACAGCCCTCCATGTGCTCGCCAGAGGTAGCCTGACTGCCAATAGGTACCGAGATGAGATCCTCAGACCCCTTGTGAGACCATATGCTGACACATGCACATTTGTGGCCTGCTGGAGGTCATTTTGCAGGGCTCTGGCAGTGCACCTCCTTGCACAAAGGCGGAGGTAGCGGTCCCGCTGCTGGGTTGTTGCCCTCCTACGGCCTCCTCCACGTCTCCTGATGTACTGGCCTGTCTCCTGGTAGCACCTGCATGCTCTGGACACTACGCTGACAGACACAGCAAACCTTTTTGCCACAGCTCGCATTGATGTGCCATCCTGGATGAACTGCACTACCTGAGCCACTTGTGTGGGTTGTAGACTCCGTCTCATGCTACCACTAGAGTGAGAGCACCGCCAGCATTCAAAAGTGACCAAAACATCAGCCAGGAAGCATAGGAACTGAGAAGTGGTCTGTGGTCACCACCTGCAGAATCACTCCTTTTTTGGGGGTGTCTTGCTAATTGCCTATAATTTCCACCTTTTGTCTATTCCATTTGCACAACAGCATGTGAAATTTATTGTCAATCAGTGTTGCTTCCTAAGTGGACAGTTTGATTTCACAGAAGTGTGATTGACTTGGAGTTACATTGTGTTGTTTAAGTGTTCCCTTTATTTTTTTGAGCAGTGTATCTACACATACATACACACACACGATTGTTGAAGAATATAACTTATAAATGCCTCATGAGTTCAGTTCAACTGTCACACTCCATGAGAACCCAAAAGAGAAGCTTGTTTTACTCCAATGTTTGTAAACTTTGTAAACACAAACACTGTATAGCCTCAAAACATGGTTATAACAATAATTTGTACCCTGATGAAGACAGCTTGCCTGTCGAAACGTTGGTAAATTAAATATTTTTGCATCTGAGCTCTTAGAGTGTGCGGCTCTCCTTTATTTTCAAGTTTTCTACTCCGCTAGCCAGTACCTCGCCTAAATAGGTGTGCCTTTCTTTTTCTTCTAGATTATAACAATAATTTCACCTTTATTGAACCAGGTACGCCATGTGAGAAGAAGTTCTCATTCACAACTGCGACCTGGTCAAGATAAAGCAAAGCAGTGCGACAAAAACAACACAGAGTTACACATAAACAAACGTACAGTCAATAACACAATATAAAAATCTATGTACAGTGTGTACAAATGTAGAAGAGTAGGGAGGTCGGCAATAAATAGGCCCTAGAGGTGAAAATAATTACAATTTAGCATTACTACTGGAGTGATAGATGTGCAGATGATGATGTTTACTTAGAGATACTTGGCTGCAAATGAGCAAGATGGTAAGTAATAATATGGGGATGAGGTAGTTGGGTGTGCTATTTACAGATGGGTTGTGTACGGTAAGCTGCTCAGACAGCTGATGCTAAAAGTTAGAGGGCGAGATCTAAGACTCCAGCTTCAGACATTTTTGCAATTCGTTCCAGTCATTGGCAGCAGAGAACTGGAAGGAAAGGCGGCCAAATGAAGTGTTGGCTTTGGGGATGACCAGTGAAATATACCTGCTGGAGCGCGTGCTACGGTTGGGTGTTTCAATGGTGACCAGTGAGCTGAGATAAGGCGGGGCTTTACCTAGCAAAGATTATAGATGACCTGGAGCCAGTGGGTTTGGCGACGGATATGTAGTAAGGGCCAACCAACGAGAGCATACAGATCGCAGTGGTGGGTAGTATATGAGACTTTGGTGATAAAACAGATGGCACAGTGATAGACTACATCCAGTTTGCTGAGTAGAATGTTGGGAGCTATTTTGTAAATGACATCGCCGAAGTCAAGGATTGGTAGGATAGTCCGTTTTACAAGGGTATGTTTGGAGGCATGAGTGAAGGAGGCTTTGTTGAGAAATAGGATCCCGATTCTAGATTCAATTTTGGATTGGAGATGCTTAATGTGAGTCTGGAAGGAGAGTTTACAGTCAAACCAGACACCTAGGTATTTGTAGTTGTCCACATATTCCAGGTCAGAACCGTCCAAAGTAGTGATGCTAGTCGGGCGGGAGGGCGCGGGCAGCATGCACTTAGTTTAACTAGCATTTAAAAGCAGGTGGGGGCCACGGAAGGAGTGTTGTATGGCGTTGAAGCTTGTTTGGAGGTTTGTGTCTAAAGCACAGTGTCCAAAGAAGGGCCAGATGTATACAGAATGGTGTCGTCTGCGTAGAGGTGGATCAGAGAATCACCAGCAGCAAGAGTGACATCATTGATGTATACAGAGAAAAGAGTCGGCCCAAGAATTGAACCCTATGGCGCCCCCATAAAGACTGACAGAGGTCTGGATAACAGGGCCTCCGATTTGATACACTGAACTCTTTCTGAGAAGTAGTTGGTGACCCAGGCGAGGCAGTCATTTGAGAAGCCAAGGCTATTGAGTCTGCCGATAAGAATGAGGTGATTGACAGAGTCGAAAGCCTTGGCCAGGTCGATGAAGACGGCTGCACAGTACTGTCTTTTATCGATGGCAGTTATGATATCCTTTAGGACCTTGAGCGAGGCTGAGGTGCACCCGTGACCAGCTCAGAAACCAGATTGCATAGCGGAGAAGGTACAGTGGGATTCGAAATGGTCGGTGATCTGTTTGTTAACTTGGCTTTCGAAGATTTTAGAAAGGCAGGGCAGGATGGATATAGGTCTATAACAGTTTGGGTCTAGAGTGTCTTCCCCTTTGAAGAGGGGGATGACCACGGCAGCTTTCCAATCTTTAGGGATCTCAGAGGAAGTGAAAGAGAGATTGAACAAGCTAGTAATAGGGGTTGCAACAATTTCTGCAGATCATTTTAGAAAGAGAGGGTCCAGATTGTCTAGCCCAAATGATTTGTTGGGATCCGATTTTGCAGTTCTTTCAGAACATCAGCTGTCTGGACTTGGGTGAATGAGAAGTGTGTGTGTGTGTGGGTGGGTGGGGGGGTTGGGCAAGTTGCTGCAGGGGGTGCTGAGATGATGGCCAGGGTAGGGGTAGTCTGGGGTGAACCAAGGGCTATATCTGTTCTTAGTTCTACATTTTTTGAATGGGGCATGCTTATTTAAGATGGAGAGGAAAGCACTTTTGAAGAGCAACCAGGCATCCTCTACTGACGGGATGAAGTCAATATCCTTCCAGGATACCTGGGCCAGGTCGATTAGAAAGGCCTGCTCACTGAAGTGTTTTAGGGAGTGTTTCACAGTGATGAGGGGTGGTCGTTTGACCACGGACCCATTACGCACGCAGGCAATAAGGCAGTAATCGCTGAAGACAGCAGAGGTGTATTTAGAGGGCAGGTTGGTCAGGATGATATCTAAGAGGTCGCCCATGGTTACGGATTTAGGGTTGTACCTGGTAGGTTCCTTGATGATTTGTGTGAGATTGAGGGGATCTAGCTTAGATTGTAGGATGGCCCGGGTGTTAAGCATGTCCCTTTAACATTAACATTAATTTATCCTGCAATAGATGTCGTTCAATTGGTAACAAAAATGTTTGTCTTCTTCTAATGCCCCTTAAAGGGAAAGTAATCTAAAAGTAACGGAATGTAATCCGATTACGTTACTGATTATTAATATTTTTTTTCTCTCCCATTTTCTCCCCAATTTTTTCATGGTATCCAATCGCTAGTAATTACTATCTTGTCTCATCGCTACAACTCCCGTACGGGCTCGGGAGAGACGAAGGTCGAAAGCCATGCGTCCTCCGAAGCACAACCCAACCAAGCCGCACTGCTTCTTAACACAGCGCGCCTCCAACCCGGAAGCCAGCCGCACCAATGTGTCGGAGGAAACACTGTGCACCTGGCCCCCTTGGTTAGCGCGCACTGCGCCCGGCCCGCCACAGGAGTCGCTGGAGCGCGATGAGACAAGGATATCCCTACCGGCCAAACCCTCCCTAACCCGGACGACGCTATGCCAATTGTGTGTCGCCCCACGGACCTCCCGGTCGCGGCCGGCTGCGACAGAGCCTGGGCGCGAACCCAGAGACTCTGGTGGCGCAGCTAGCACTCCGATGCAGTGCCCTAGACCACTGCGCCACCCGGGAGGCCTACGTTACTGACTTTGGGTAATCCAAAAGTTACATTACAATTCATTGATTACGGGTAACTAGTAACTAACAGATTACGTTTAGAAAGTACCCTACCCAACCCTGGCCAAAAGGCAGTATTGGCATGGGCAGCACCATTGTATAATTGATTGTACGCTTGTTTATTCCATGTGTAACTCTGTGCTGTTGTATGTGTCGAACTGCTTTGCTTTATTATTGGCCAGGTCGCAGTTGCAAATGAGAACTTGTTCTCAACTAGCCTACCTGGTTAAATAAAGGTGAGAAGAAAAAAAAAAGAATTGAGGACTTCCACCATTTTGATTTAGTCAACTGGGCAGGACTTCCAACTTCATTGGCTGATCTCTCCTGGTGACCCTGTTGGAGTCATGTCAAACTGGGTCATCAGGAGAGATCAGCCAATCGTGAAGAAGGAAATGTACTTCTTCAAAATGGAGATCGCTTCAAAAAGGCGCTAACCCGTGCTTTCACGACGCTATAAAATGGCACAGCTATAAAGACGAGTCCTCTATCGATCTCTATTGTGTTAACCTCAACTCATAATCATATTTCTCTCTCTCTCCCCCCGCCTGGCCTATCCTCCTTTCTTCTTCCAGCTGGAACAGAAAGAACAATCCTGAGCCTTGGAACACATACGGGCCAAACTATCAGTACAAGGTGAATATCCTCCCCTCCTCCTCACAGCACAAGGTGAATATCCTCCCCTCCTCCTCACAGCACAAGGTGAATATCCTCCCCTCCTCCTCACAGCACAAGGTGAATATCCTCCCCTCCTCCTCACAGCACAAGGTGAATATCCTCCCCTCCTCCTCACAGCACAAGGTGAATATCCTCCCCTCCTCCTCACAGCACAAGGTGAATATCCTCCCCTCCTCCTCACAGCACAAGGTGAATATCCTCCCCTCCTCCTCACAGCACAAGGTGAATATCCTCCCCTCCTCCTCACAGTACAAGGTGAATATCCTCCCCTCCTCCTCACAGTACAAGGTGAATATCCTCCCCTCCTCCTCACAGTACAAGGTGAATATCCTCCCCTCCTCCTCACAGTACAAGGTGAATATCCTCCCCTCCTCCTCACAGTGCAAGGTGAATATCCTCCCCTCCTCCTCACAGTGCAAGGTGAATATCCTCCCCTCCTCCTCACAGTGCAAGGTGAATATCCTCCCCTCCTCCTCACAGTGCAAGGTGAATATCCTCCCCTCCTCCTCACAGTGCAAGGTGAATATCCTCCCCTCCTCCTCACAGTGCAAGGTGAATATCCTCCCCTCCTCCTCAAAGTACAAGGTGAATATCCTCCCCTCCTCCTCACAGTACAAGGTGAATATCCTCCCCTCCTCCTCACAGTACAAGGTGAATATCCTCCCCTCCTCCTCACAGTACAAGGTGAATATCCTCCCCTCCTCCTCACAGTACAAGGTGAATATCCTCCCCTCCTCCTCACAGTACAAGGTGAATATCCTCCCCTCCTCCTCACAGTACAAGGTGAATATCCTCCCCTCCTCCTCACAGTACAAGGTGAATATCCTCCCCTCCTCCTCACAGTACAAGGTGAATATCCTCCCCTCCTCCTCACAGTACAAGGTGAATATCCTCCCCTCCTCCTCACAGTACAAGGTGAATATCCTCCCCTCCTCCTCACAGTACAAGGTGAATATCCTCCCCTCCTCCTCACAGTACAAGGTGAATATCCTCCCCTCCTCCTCACAGTACAAGGTGAATATCCTCCCCTCCTCCTCACAGTACAAGGTGAATATCCTCCCCTCCTCCTCACAGTACAAGGTGAATATCCTCCCCTCCTCCTCACAGTACAAGGTGAATATCCTCCCCTCCTCCTCACAGTACAAGGTGAATATCCTCCCCTCCTCCTCACAGTACAAGGTGAATATCCTCCCCTCCTCCTCACAGTACAAGGACAATATCCTCCCCTCCTCCTCACAGTACAAGGACAATATCCTCCCCTCCTCCTCACAGTACAAGGTGAATATCCTCCCCTCCTCCTCACAGTACAAGGTGAATATCCTCCCCTCCTCCTCACAGTACAAGGTGAATATCCTCCCCTCCTCCTCACAGTACAAGGTGAATATCCTCCCCTCCTCCTCACAGTACAAGGTGAATATCCTCCCCTCCTCCTCACAGTACAAGGTGAATATCCTCCCCTCCTCCTCACAGTACAAGGTGAATATCCTCCCCTCCTCCTCACAGTACAAGGTGAATATCCTCCCCTCCTCCTCACAGTACAAGGTGAATATCCTCCCCGCCTCCTCACAGTACAAGGTGAATATCCTCCCCGCCTCCTCACAGTACAAGGTGAATATCCTCCCCGCCTCCTCACAGTACAAGGTGAATATCCTCCCCGCCTCCTCACAGTACAAGGTGAATATCCTCCCCGCCTCCTCACAGTACAAGGTGAATATCCTCCCCGCCTCCTCACAGTACAAGGTGAATATCCTCCCCTCCTCCTCACAGTACAAGGTGAATATCCTCCCCTCCTCCTCACAGTACAAGGTGAATATCCTCCCCTCCTCCTCACAGTACAAGGTGAATATCCTCCCCTCCTCCTCACAGTACAAGGTGAATATCCTCCCCTCCTCCTCACAGTACAAGGTGAATATCCTCCCCTCCTCCTCACAGTACAAGGTGAATATCCTCCCCTCCTCCTCACAGTACAAGGTGAATATCCTCCCCTCCTCCTCACAGTGCAAGGTGAATATCCTCCCCTCCTCCTCACAGTGCAAGGTGAATATCCTCCCCTCCTCCTCACAGTACAAGGTGAATATCCTCCCCTCCTCCTCACAGTGCAAGGTGAATATCCTCCCCTCCTCCTCACAGTGCAAGGTGAATATCCTCCCCTCCTCCTCACAGTGCAAGGTGAATATCCTCCCCTCCTCCTCACAGTGCAAGGTGAATATCCTCCCCTCCTCCTCACAGTGCAAGGTGAATATCCTCCCCTCCTCCTCACAGTGCAAGGTGAATATCCTCCCCTCCTCCTCACAGTGCAAGGTGAATATCCTCCCCTCCTCCTCACAGTGCAAGGTGAATATCCTCCCCTCCTCCTCACAGTGCAAGGTGAATATCCTCCCCTCCTCCTCACAGTGCAAGGTGAATATCCTCCCCTCCTCCTCACAGTGCAAGGTGAATATCCTCCCCTCCTCCTCACAGTGCAAGGTGAATATCCTCCCCTCCTCCTCACAGTGCAAGGTGAATATCCTCCCCTCCTCACAGTGCAAGGTGAATATCCTCCCCTCCTCCTCACAGTGCAAGGTAAATATCCTCCCCTCCTCCTCACAGTGCAAGGTGAATATCCTCCCCTCCTCCTCACAGTACAAGGTGAATATCCTCCCCGCCTCCTCACAGTACAAGGTGAATATCCTCCCCGCCTCCTCACAGTACAAGGTGAATATCCTTCCCGCCTCCTCACAGTACAAGGTGAATATCCTTCCCGCCTCTCAGTACAAGGTGAATATCCTTCCCGCCTCTCAGTACAAGGTGAATATCCTTCCCGCCTCTCAGTACAAGGTGAATATCCTTCCCGCCTCTCAGTACAAGGTGAATATCCTTCCCGCCTCTCAGTACAAGGTGAATATCCTTCCCGCCTCTCAGTACAAGGTGAATATCCTTCCCGCCTCTCAGTACAAGGTGAATATCCTTCCCGCCTCTCAGTACAAGGTCAATATCCTTCCCGCCTCTCAGTACAAGGTGAATATCCTTCCCGCCTCTCAGTACAAGGTGAATATCCTTCCCGCCTCTCAGTACAAGGTGAATATCCTTCCCGCCTCTCAGTACAAGGTGAATATCCTTCCCGCCTCTCAGTACAAGGTGAATATCCTTCCCGCCTCTCAGTACAAGGTGAATATCCTTCCCGCCTCTCAGTACAAGGTGAATATCCTTCCCGCCTCTCAGTACAAGGTGAATATCCTTCCCGCCTCTCAGTACAAGGTGAATATCCTTCCCGCCTCTCAGTACAAGGTGAATATCCTTCCCGCCTCTCAGTACAAGGTGAATATCCTCCCCTCCTCTCAGTACAAGGTGAATATCCTCCCCTCCTCCTCACAGTACAAGGTGAATATCCTCCCCTCCTCCTCACAGTACAAGGTGAATATCCTCCCCTCCTCCTCACAGTACAAGGTGAATATCCTCCCCTCCTCCTCACAGTACAAGGTGAATATCCTCCCCTCCTCCTCACAGTACAAGGTGAATATCCTCCCCTCCTCCTCACAGTACAAGGTGAATATCCTCCCCTCCTCCTCACAGTACAAGGTGAATATCCTCCCCTCCTCCTCACAGTACAAGGTGAATATCCTCCCCTCCTCCTCACAGTACAAGGTGAATATCCTCCCCTCCTCCTCACAGTGCAAGGTGAATATCCTCCCCTCCTCCTCACAGTGCAAGGTGAATATCCTCCCCTCCTCCTCACAGTGCAAGGTGAATATCCTCCCCTCCTCCTCACAGTGCAAGGTGAATATCCTCCCCTCCTCCTCACAGTGCAAGGTGAATATCCTCCCCTCCTCCTCACAGTACAAGGTGAATATCCTCCCCTCCTCCTCACAGTACAAGGTGAATATCCTCCCCTCCTCCTCACAGTACAAGGTGAATATCCTCCCCGCCTCCTCACAGTACAAGGTGAATATCCTTCCCGCCTCTCAGTACAAGGTGAATATCCTTCCCGCCTCTCAGTACAAGGTGAATATCCTTCCCGCCTCTCAGTACAAGGTGAATATCCTTCCCGCCTCTCAGTACAAGGTGAATATCCTTCCCGCCTCTCAGTACAAGGTGAATATCCTTCCCGCCTCTCAGTACAAGGTGAATATCCTTCCCGCCTCTCAGTACAAGGTGAATATCCTTCCCGCCTCTCAGAGAAGGTGAATATCCTTCCCTCTCAGAGAAGGTGAATATCCTTCCCTCTCAGAGAAGGTGAATATCCTTCCCTCTCAGAGAAGGTGAATATCCTTCCCTCTCAGAGAAGGTGAATATCCTTCCCTCTCAGAGAAGGTGAATATCCTTCCCTCTCAGAGAAGGTGAATATCCTTCCCTCTCAGAGAAGGTGAATATCCTTCCCTCTCAGAGAAGGTGAATATCCTTCCCTCCTCTTCACACCCACAGAATCACTACACCTCAAGACTGTGTCCCAAAAGGCACCCTATTTCCGACATAGTGCGCCCAAAAAAATGGTTCACTGCTGGTCAAAGGTAGTGCACTATGTAGGGAATAGGGTGCCATTCGGGTCACAGACCTTGACTGTGGCACTCCACCGCTGAACTCATTACGTTCACTACCTGCATGGCCAAACCAATCCAGAGTGACACGGCCGAAACCAATCCAGAGTGACACGGCCGAAACCAATCCAGAGTGACACGGCCGAAACCAATCCAGAGTGACACGGCCGAAACCAATCCAGAGTGACACGGCCGAAACCAATCCAGGCTGACACGGCCGAAACCAATCCAGAGTGACACGGCAACATCTTTCCATTTGTCCTCATAAAGCGGTTTTGAAGGCTCTCTATTCTCTAACTTACTGTACTCTCATAACAAATTGAAGGATTTATATTCTCTAACACAATAGACTTTGTGGTGCTATTTTCCTGAATCCACGTACACATACGTTAAACAAGGAGCATCACCTCAGACAGCTAACGATCATATTAAACAAGAGAAACACAAAATGAATAAATCCCCCACAGGAGGGTCTGATTGGCTGGGTGTTATTCCAACAGAAACTGTGTGGGGGTTTTTCATGGCTGTAGTTAAAGTGTGTGTGTGTGTGTTTGTGTGTGTGTGTGGCAGCCGTAGTGAACGTCATGCTGGATGAAAGGTCACAACACTCGCCATGTTTAATTCTCTACAACAGGCAAAGGTCTCACATCAACATTCCACTGTATTCCCCAACAATAATAAGGAATGAGGAGAGGATGAGGGGAGGTGGAGGAAGAGGGGGAGGGAGAAGGAAGGGTGGAGATAAGGGGTTGACAGCTGACCAATCAAGGAAAACATGGAGACAGAAAATAGTCAGTGGCGACGCAAAACCTTGTAATCCGTCTCTGTGTGTAGTCCTGCACAGAAATGTCCATGAAACACACACACACACACACACACAGCACTGTCCATGAAAACACACACACACAGCACTGTCCATGAAAACCCACCCACACACAGCACTGTCCATGAAAACACACACACACACAGCACTGTCCATGAAAACACACACAGCACTGTCCATGAAAACACACACAGCACTGTCCATGAAAACACACACAGCACTGTCCATGAAAACACACACACACACACAGCACTGTCCATGAAAACACACACACACACACTGCACTGTCCATGACATATGCAAAGAGCAGCAGTCCTGAGTGGCTCTACGAGACAGAGGCTGTTGGAAAATAAATAGTCTCCCAACAGAGGACAATGCTAACACAGTGTCTGCATGTGCTTTCCTAAAGACAGGCTGATTAATTTAATTTAAACGAAACGTATTTAAATGTATTCTCTCCTTCCGCAGTTGGTGGCCGTCAACACGGACTACAAGGCTCTAAAGAAGGAGGGCCCTGACTTCTAAAGGTCCTTCAGGCAACTCCAGGGGCACCACGTTTGGCAGGACCTCCTGTCATCCTAGTGGCAGGGTGGGGGCAGCCTGAGCCTCGCTCGGTCGGGTTCTCGGTCTGTCTCTTCCGCTGCCTTTTAACCAGGCACACTACAACACTATAGCGATAAAACTTTCATTTTCTTGCACAACCCGGAAGTCATGTATCCGTCTCCTCTTCACACACACTACAACACTGTTCATTATAGCCATATTTTCACAATGCACAACCCTAAAGTGATGGAACAGCCTCGTTCAACACACAACACTACTGTTGTATACATCTCTGTACATGTAATGTCACCTTCTCTGTAAATGTACAACCCTCTCCAAGCCTACAGTGATGGAACAGCCTCGTCAACACTAATGTTGTATACATCTCTGTACATGTAATGTCACCTTCTCTGTAAATGTACAACCCTCTCCAAGCCTACAGTGATGGAACAGCCTCGTTCAACACACAACACTACTGTTGTATACATCTCTGTACATGTAATGTCACCTTCTCTGTAAATGTACAACCCTCTCCAAGCCTAAAGTGATGGCAGCTTGAAAACAAATGCATTAAAGATAAATGAAAGCAGTGTTATTGGTTGATTTCAGGTATTGTCGGTGTGTATATAGTGTAGGGTGTATGGGTTGAATTAAGGAGTGGAACAGAGTGTGAATGGATAAGATTAGAATTTATTGTTTTTCTAATTCTAAAAATCTGAAATATGAAAGCAGTGATTTTTTGGATTTTATTATTATAAAAACAGTTCAACTTTATCCCCCCCAAAAAACAAAACATATCCCCAGTGAATATACTTGTCTTCTTTGGGAATCCTTTGGAGTCAGTGAACGTCACAAAATAACAGCTGGGCCGAAGCAAAGCAGTGATTTAAATGACTGCCGTGACATATAGCTGTTGAGCACTAAAATAGTAACTAGTGTTGAGGCAGATCATTTGTTGCTGCCTTGCTATGCTTGTTGTCTTAGGTCTCTAAGTAGTGTTGTGGTGTCTCTCTTGTCGTGATGTGTTTTTTCCCTTTATTTTAAAATCACAGCCCCCATCCCTGCAGGAGGCCTTTTGCCTTCTGGTAGGCCATTATTGTAAATAAGAATTTGTTCTTATAACCTTTCAGTGATACCCATCCCGGATCCGGGAGCATCCTTATCAAAAAAACTGACTAGCATAGCCTAGCTTAAAGGGACAGGGATATCATATAATATAATTTCATGAAAATCACAAGTCCAATACAGCAAATGAAAGATACACATCTTGTGAATCCAGCCATCATTTCCGATTTTTAAAATGTTTTACAGCGAAAACACAATATGTATTTATATTAGCTAACCACAATAGCCAAACACACAACGGCATATTTTCACCATGTTTCCACCGCATAGGTAGCTTTCACAAAAGCCAGAAATAGAGATACAATTAATCACTAACCTTGAATCACTAACCTTGAAGATGACAGTCTTATAACATCATGTTATACAATACATTTATGTTTTGTTTGAAAATGTGCATATTTATAGCTACAAATCCTGGTTTTACATTGCAGCCACCATCACAAATAGCACCAAAGCAGCCAGAATAATTAGAGAGCAACATGAAATAAATAAATACTCATCATAAAACATTTATGAAAAATACATGGTGTACAGCAAATGAAAGATAAACATCTTGTGAATCCAGACAATATTTCCGATTTTTTAAGTGTTTTACAGCGAAAACACAATATAGAATTATATTAGCTCACTACAATAGCCAAACACATAACGCCATTTACTCCCCGCCAAAATAGCTTTCACAAAACCCACAAATAGAGATACAATTAATCACTAACCTTGAACAACTTCATCAGATGACAGTCTTATAACATCATGTTATACAATACATTTATGTTTTGTTCAAAAATGTGCATATTTAGAGCTGCAAATCGTGGTTATACATTGTGAATACGTAACAACAATTCACCAGAATGGCTGGAGATATTTTGGACACTCACCTAATCTGACCAAAGAACTCAAACTTTACATAAAAATACTTGTTGTATGGCAAATGAAAGATACACTGGTTCTTAATGCAACCGCTGTATTCGATTTTCAAAAATAACTTTACCACAACATACAGCATGCGTTATTGTGAGACAGCGCTCACCTATTCTCGGCGGTGTTGGAGTCAACATATTACACAGAAATACGAAATAACATCATAAATGTTGTCTTACTTTTGCTGTTCTTCCATCAGAATGTTGTGCAAGGAGTCCTAGGTCCATAATAAATCGTTGTTTGGTTTTAGAATGTCCATTTCTTCTGTCGAATTAGCAACTTTGGCTAGCCATGTGGCGCGAACATGCCCATCATCTCTTGGCGCTTGGAACGAAAAATTCCAAAATTCCCAATAAACTGGTCAAACTCAGTTGAAAATCCTACTTTATGATGTTCTTATCATATGTATCCAATAAAATGAGAGCCGGAGCAATTGGTCGTGTATACCGAACGCTTTTCAGAAGACAATGTGGAGCTCCCTCGCGCACCGTCGAAAACAGACAAAAGGGCAGACCTGTCACTCCAAAAGCTCTTATTCGGCCTCAGATCAAGCTAGACACCCCATTCAACCTTTCACTGCCTGTTGACATCTAGTGGAAGGCGTATGAAGTGCATACATATCGATAAATAAAAGCCAATTGAATAGGCAAGCCCTGACAGAGCCTCGATTTCAGATTTTTCACTTCCTATTTGGAAGTTTGCTGCCAAATGAGTTCTGTTTTCCGCACAGATATAATTCAAACAGTTTTAGAAACTTCAGAGTGTTTTCTATCCAATAGTAATAATAATATGCATATTGTATGATCTAAAACAGAGTACGAGGCCGTTTAATTTGGGCACGATTTTTTCCAAAGTGAAAACAGCGCCCCCCTATTCACAAGAAGTTTTAACTGACTTGCCTAGTTAAATAAAAGGTAAACATTTTTTTATCAAATCAGTCCAAATATAATATGAATGTGTCTTTACACCAGACTGATCCAGCACGGTGTCTTTACACCAGACTGATCCAGCACGGTGTCTTTACACCAGACTGATCCAGCACGGTGTCTTTACACCAGACTGATCCAGCACGGTGTCTTTACACCAGACTGATCCAGCACGGTGTCTTTACACCAGACTGATCCAGCACGGTGTCTTTACACCAGACTGATCCAGCACGGTGTCTTTACACCAGACTGATCCAGCACGGTGTCTTTACACCAGACTGATCCAGCACGGTGTCTTTACACCAGACTGATCCAGCACGGTGTCTTTACACCAGACTGATCCAGCACGGTGTCTTTACACCAGACTGATCCAGCACGGTGTCTTTACACCAGACTGATCCAGCACGGTGTCTTTACACCAGACTGATCCAGCACGGTGTCTTTACACCAGACTGATCCAGCACGGTGTCTTTACACCAGACTGATCCAGCACGGTGTCTTTACACCAGACTGATCCAGCACGGTGTCTTTACACCAGACTGATCCAGCACGGTGTCTTTACACCAGACTGATCCAGCACGGTGTCTTTACACCAGACTGATCCAGCACGGTGTCTTTACACCAGACTGATCCAGCACGGTGTCTTTACACCAGACTGATCCAGCACGGTGTCTTTACACCAGACTGATCCAGCACGGTGTCTTTACACCAGACTGATCCAGCACGGTGTCTTTACACCAGACTGATCCAGCACGGTGTCTTTACACCAGACTGATCCAGTGTATAGATGTATCACAGATAGGACTGTGAATTACATTTCTTTCTGGGAAGCAAATAAACACGGACCCTACATCCACAAGATATGCATGTGAAGGATAAACACGGACCCTACATCCACAAGATATGCATGTGAAGGATAAACACGGACCCTACATCCACAAGATATGCATGTGAAGGATAAACACGGACCCTACATCCACAAGATATGCATGTGAAGGATAAACACGGACCCTACATCCACAAGATATGCATGTGAAGGATAAACACGGACCCTACATCCACAAGATATGCATGTGAAGGATAAACACGGACCCTACATCCACAAGATATGCATGTGAAGGATAAACACGGACCCTACATCCACAAGATATGCATGTGAAGGATAAACACGGACCCTACATCCACAAGATATGCATGTGAAGGATAAACACGGACCCTACATCCACAAGATATGCATGTGAAGGATAAACACGGACCCTACATCCACAAGATATGCATGTGAAGGATAAACACGGAAGCGTTCATGAAAACATATTTCCAAAGCTATCCTCAAATTGTAAAACACTGGAAACATAGTAAGGGTTGTCTAACAAATACCAGGAAACAAATATACCAGACAGCTGTTCGATTTCTCCTACACTATCTAGATAAATTGAAAGAGTGCGTCCCTGCTTTTGTAAATAATACAACACATACACACGCAATCATAGGTCAATCTACGCCCCAAATTCACTGTAATCGTTTCTATGGCAAGTCATTCAGTCCTCATGATAGAATACAGTCCATTCCAGCTCCTCAAGAGTTTATAACAGAAAAAGCCCAGCAGAGAAGACCAGGCTCAGGAGAGAATACATGGCAGGGGGTCCTGGATAAAATATTGCCCACTTTATAGTGTGGTGTCCTGCTGTTGCCCCTCCTGTGTGTGGCACGGTGTGTGTGAGACAGTGATAATGACCTGGTGTGAAGTCTCAGCCTGAGTAAAGGCCTGAATAGCATGTTTAGAGATATGTTTAACTTTCCTCGGTTCCATTGGCGAACATGATTGAGACAACCGTTCACATTTGAACACACTTTTTTTTCAATCTGCACAAGTCTCCTCTCGGTTTACCTTTTTCCAAACGTGTGATATCAACAACAGTCCCGAACGCCATGCTCTCCTGCCCTGGGCAGCCAGAGAGAAAGGGATAGGTCTATTTGTAGATAAAGATTCATTTTAATGTGAGAGACAAGTAGTTAATAGGTACTATACCAGTGTTGTTGGTTAGTATGAAGTGAGGGAGAGCAAAGAGCAGGTGAGAAAAGGCCACGGAAAGGGTGGGAGGGGAAGGAGGAGGCGAGAAGATGCCAGGAAAAGGGAGGGGAAGGAATGGGAGACAGGATAGGACAGGAAGAGAGAGGATATGCCCAGGGCAGGTGTATATACACTTATCTAGCAGATATAAGTCTCCTTTTCATAACACATATAATTTATTCTATCAAGCAGATGCTTTCATCTCCCTACTACTCAGGTGGTGGCAGTTAGTGGGCATTACTCACTATAACTGGACTGACCAGACTACACACCAAACCCAGAATGTTCCCTGGTAAGGCCCTAATTAAGCAGTTATGACTAAGGCACAGTCTCTCCTGGTCCTGTAGCCTACTGCTCTAAATGGATACTGGACTCCACTGCAGTCACAATGCGGTTAAATGATTCTGTTCAAACTTGCAGATATTTATATATATGATAGTTCTCCTGATTATTGCCTCCTACACGTTCCACAAGCATGTTGGAGTCACTGGATGGATGGCAATAGATCAATGAGAAAAACAGGAAACAGATTTCTGCTGCCACGGCACTTCTGCTATACAGTATCCCTTCACATCGCAGGCAGGGTGGCGGGTGGGAGTTAGGTGGTGGGGAGGGAGGGGTGTTTCGTGAGAAGAGGTGAAAACAGTTTGCAGGAGTTGTTGGTTGCAACCAGAGGTTGGGTGTGAAAATCTGTTTACCGAGATTGTGTGTTGGGGATGTGGATCTCACACACACACCTCTCTGCCAGTTGTGTGAGAGGTGTTGAAGTACAGCAAGCATCTCTCAGCTGGGGCTGTCAGCGAATTGATGAGCAGAATATTTCCTTGCTCTCTCCAGTGTGTGACCCACTCACCCATACATCCACCCCCACTCTAGCGGTGACAGACAGCTATTACACAAGCAACGAACACACCACTTGGGTTTTATTGGAGATAATTACTGCATAAGCGCCGGGTTGTTTAAATAGGACTTCAAAACGGCATTCAATCCGGAGCGAGCGATTCATATGCGGTTGTTGTCGTTCCATCCTCGCTCTCACTGACGTTAACGCCGTCTCATTTTACGCAACGTTTAATTATGACAACGCTGCTCTAAATACATGAATCCAATTAATTGGCAACACTGTCATTTATCCCCCCTCATTAAACAGCGGTGATTTATTGTCAAGTCAGCAGAGAGGGGAGCGGTGATGAGAGGGGCTGTGTCAGTAATGACAATAGATAGCAGACAGAGCTGAAGGGAGTGAGGGTTTACAGGTGCTGCTGTTCTACACAAGCAGCTACAGTGACAGACAGTACCACTTAGTAAGCTGCTACAGTGACAGACAGTACCACTTAGTAAGCTGCTACAGTGACAGACTGTACCACTTAGTAAGCTGCTACAGTGACAGACAGTACCACTTAGTAAGCTGCTACAGAGTGACAGACAGTACCACTTAGTAAGCTGCTACAGAGTGACAGACAGTACCACTTAGTAAGCTGCTACAGAGTGACAGACAGTACCACTTAGTAAGCTGCTAGAGTGACAGACAGTACCACTTAGTAAGCTGCTAGAGTGACAGACAGTACCACTTAGTAAGCTGCTACAGAGTGACAGACAGTACCACTTAGTAAGCTGCTACAGTGACAGACAGTACCACTTAGTAAGCTGCTAGAGTGACAGACAGTACACACTTAGTAAGCTGCTACAGTGACAGACAGTACGCACTTAGTAAGCTACTACAGTGACAGACAGTACCACTTAGTAAGCTGCTACAGTAACAGACTGTACCACTTAGTAAGCTGCTAGAGTGACAGACAGTACCACTTAGTAAGCTGCTACAGAGTGACAGACAGTACCACTTAGTAAGCTGCTACAGAGTCAGACAGTACCACTTAGTAAGCTGCTACAGTGACAGACAGTACCACTTAGTAAGCTGCTAGAGTGACAGACAGTACACACTTAGTAAGCTGCTACAGTGACAGACAGTACGCACTTAGTAAGCTACTACAGTGACAGACAGTACCACTTAGTAAGCTGCTACAGTAACAGACTGTACCACTTAGTAAGCTGCTACAGTGACAGACAGTACCACTTAGTAAGCTGCTACAGTGACAGACAGTACCACTTAGTAAGCTGCTACAGAGTGACAGACAGTACCACTTAGTAAGCTGCTACAGTGACAGACAGTACCACTTAGTAAGCTGCTACAGTGACAGACAGTACCACTTAGTAAGCTGCTACAGTGACAGACAGTACCACTTAGTAAGCTGCTACAGTGACAGACAGTACTACTTAGTAAGCTGCTAGTGACAGACAGTACCACTTAGTAAGCTGCTACAGTGACAGACAGTACCATTTAGTAAGCTGCTACAGTGACAGACAGTACCACTTAGTAAGCTGCTACAGTGACAGACAGTACCACTTAGTAAGCTGCTACAGTGACAGACAGTACCACTTAGTAAGCTGCTACAGTGACAGACAGTACCACTTAGTAAGCTGCTACAGTGACAGACAGTACCACTTAGTAAGCTGCTACAGTGACAGACTGTACCACTTAGTAAGCTGCTACAGAGAGACAGACAGTACCACTTAGTAAGCTGTTACAGAGTGACAGACAGTACCACTTAGTAAGCTGCTACAGTGACAGACAGTACCACTTAGTAAGCTGCTACAGAGTAAGACAGTACCACTTAGTAAGCTGCTACAGTGACAGACAGTACCACTTAGTAAGCTGCTAGAGTGACAGACAGTACCACTTAGTAAGCTGCTACAGAGTGACAGACAGTACCACTTAGTAAGCTGCTACAGAGTGACAGACAGTACCACTTAGTAAGCTGCTAGAGTGACAGACAGTACCACTTAGTAAGCTGCTAGAGTGACAGACAGTACCACTTAGTAAGCTGCTACAGAGTGACAGACAGTACCACTTAGTAAGCTGCTACAGTGACAGACAGTACCACTTAGTAAGCTGCTAGAGTGACAGACAGTACACACTTAGTAAGCTGCTACAGTGACAGACAGTACGCACTTAGTAAGCTACTACAGTGACAGACAGTACCACTTAGTAAGCTGCTACAGTAACAGACTGTACCACTTAGTAAGCTGCTACAGTAACAGACTGTACCACTTAGTAAGCTGCTACAGTAACAGACTGTACCACTTAGTAAGCTGCTACAGTGACAGACAGTACCACTTAGTAAGCTGCTACAGTGACAGACAGTACCACTTAGTAAGCTGCTACAGAGTGACAGACAGTACCACTTAGTAAGCTGCTACAGTGACAGACAGTACCACTTAGTAAGCTGCTACAGTGACAGACAGTACTACTTAGTAAGCTGCTAGTGACAGACAGTACCACTTAGTAAGCTGCTACAGTGACAGACAGTACCATTTAGTAAGCTGCTACAGTGACAGACAGTACCACTTAGTAAGCTGCTACAGTGACAGACAGTACCACTTAGTAAGCTGCTACAGTGTGACAGACAGTACCACTTAGTAAGCTGCTACAGTGTGACAGACAGTACCACTTAGTAAGCTGCTACAGAGTGACAGACAGTACCACTTAGTAAGCTGCTACAGAGTGACAGACAGTACCACTTAGTAAGCTGCTACAGTGTGACAGACAGTACCACTTAGTAAGCTGCTACAGTGACAGACAGTACCACTTAGTAAGCTGCTACAGTGACAGACAGTACCACTTAGTAAGCTGCTACAGAGTGAGACAGTACCACTTAGTAAGCTGCTACAGTGACAGACAGTACCACTTAGTAAGCTGCTACAGTGACAGACAGTACCACTTAGTAAGCTGCTACAGTGACAGACAGTACCACTTAGTAAGCTGCTACAGAGTGACAGACAGTACCACTTAGTAAGCTGCTACAGTGACAGACAGTACCACTTAGTAAGCTGCTACAGTGTGACAGACAGTACCACTTAGTAAGCTGTTACAGAGTGAGACAGTACCACTTAGTAAGCTGCTACAGTGACAGACAGTACCATTTAGTAAGCTGCTACAGTGACACAGTACCACTTAGTAAGCTGTTACAGAGTGAGACAGTACCACTTAGTAAGCTGCTACAGTGACAGACAGTACCATTTAGTAAGCTGCTACAGTGACAGACAGTACCACTTAGTAAGCTGCTACAGTGTGACAGACAGTACCACTTAGTAAGCTGCTACAGAGTGACAGACAGTACCCACTTAGTAAGCTACTACAGAGTGAGACAGACAGTACCACTTAGTAAGGCTTCAGTGGGTTCACTACATAGGTGTTAAAGTAGACCGTGACCTGCTGCAGCCATCATACTAGACAATGTGCACATTCTGGAAAGGGTTTGAACATGAGAGCTGCACACAACACACACAAAACACATTTACAGTTATTCAGAGAAGACAAATGGCAGGTTACAGTACAGATATTAATTACTGCATATATTTATTAGTATTAAGCTTTAATCTAAAATGTCTTTGCAAATTCTTTTTAACTGTGCAGACATGAAACATGACTTTTGGCAGCATATCAGCATGCTGGAAAGATAATCAGAACAGGCTTTAAGGTAGTGCCATTAAATAACAGGTTGTCACATAGCTCTGGAAATGACAGGTACCAGAGTCAGGTAATGAGGTCTATCTTATCTAGATATGTCTGGGCCCGTATTCATAAAGGTTCTCGGAGTAGGAATGCTGATCTTGGATCAGATTAGCCTTTTAGATTACAATGAATAACATTAAATTGGACAGTGTGGACCCGATCCTAGATCAGCACTTATACTCGGGAGACGGTTGATACATGTACACACAGCCCCTGGTAGTTACTGTTCACTGTGCAGTCAGTCTCTTCGTTATTAATACTGGATGTGATATCCCTCCTTGTTTGGATGCGAGTGGTTCTGTACAGACCATCCACTCTACTCCTCAAAATGGAGGAATTCTCACCGGCTCACTGATGCAGTGATAAACACACCCTCCATTTTGTGAAGTAATTTGGGAAATCAGCCAACGAAAAGAATACTGTGAAATAAACGGAACTCAAGCCATTCCCCTCACACTGTGGTCTCTACATAGGAGGGGTCCTCAGCTAAATCAAGCCATCCCCTCACACTGTGGTCTCTACATAGGAGTCCTCAGCTAAATCAAGCCATCCCCCCACATTGTGGTCTCTACATAGGAGGAGTCCTCAGCTAAATCAAGCCATCCCCTCACACTGTGGTCTCTACATAGGAGTCCTCAGCTAAATCAAGCCATTCCCTCACAATGTGGTCTCTACATAGGAGTCCTCAGCTAAATCAAGCCATCCCCCCACACTGTGGTCTCTACATAGGAGTCCTCAGCTAAATCAAGCCATCCCCCCACACTGTGGTCTCTACATAGGAGTCCTCAGCTAAATCAAGCCATTCCCTCACACTGTGGTCTCTACATAGGAGGGGTCCTCAGCTAAATCAAGCCATCCCCCCACATTGTGGTCTCTACATAGGAGTCCTCAGCTAAATCAAGCCATTCCCTCACACTGTGGTCTCTACATAGGAGGAGTCCTCAGTTAAATCAAGCCATCCCCTCACACTGTGGTCTCTACATAGGAGGAGTCCTCAGCTAATTCAACATGATCACCTCTACTCAAAAGCAGCAACATAAGCATTAAAAACCTTTTAGGTATTTTTTTTAACCAGTGTTGGAAAGTAAAGAATTCTTTAATTCTGTTCAGTTAAAATACATACAAAATCCTTTCTTCTTGGTCAACACTTTGAAAGCCAGCACTGTCGTGAAACGACTGTTTATTGTATTGTCATTTTGGACCATTATCAGTCTGTAACAATATATGCAGCAGGTTGTTGGATCAGACACTACCGAGCTGGCCTGGTTACGCATCCACCATCGTTGCTAGAACCATGCTGGAAAGGACCATGTGAAAAGCCTTCAGAGCCAGCACAGTTTGGATGAGGTTGGTATGATCGTGTGAAAAGGGTACGTATGAAGTGAAGCTCTGGTCTGATATCTGTATAAGGATACGTTGGGTGGGTTAACGCACCCCCCTTGGGTTGTGCCATGGCGGAGATCTTTGTGGGCTATACTCGGCCTTGTCTCAGGATGGTAAGTTGGTGGTTGAAGATATCCCTCTAGTGGTGTGTGGGCTGTGCTTTGGCAAAGTGGGTGGGGTTATATCCTGCCTGTTTGGCCCTGTCCGGGGGTATCATCGGATGGGGCCACAGTGTCTCTCGACCCCTCTTGTCTCAGACTCCAGTATTTATGCTGCAGTAGTTTGTGTTGGGAGGCTAGGGTCAGTCTGTTATATCTGGAGTATTTCTCCTGTCTTATCCCGTGTGTGAATTTAAGTATGCTCTCTCTCGGAGGACCTAAGCCCTAGGACCATGCCTCAGGACTACCTGGCATGATGACTCCTTGCTGTCCCCAGTCCACCTGGCCGTGCTGCTGCTCCAGTTTCAACTGTTCTCCTGCGCTATGGAACCCTGACCTGTTCACCGGACGTGCTACCTGTCCCAGACCTGCTGTTTTCAACTCTCTAGAGACAGCAGGAGGAGTAGAGATACTCTGAATGATCGGCTTTGAAAAGCCAACTGATATTTACTCCTGCGGTGCTGACCTGTTGCACCCTCGACAACCACTGTGATTATTATTATTAGACCCTGCTGGTCATCTATGAACATTTGAACATCTTGGCCATGTTCTGTTATAATCCCCACCCAGCACAGCCAGAAGAGGACTGGCCACCCCTCATAGCCTGGTTCCTCTCTAGGTTTCTTCCTAGGTTTTGGCCTTTCTAGGGAGTTTTTCCTAGCCACCGTGCTTCTACACCTGCATTGCTTGCTGTTTGGGGTTTTAGGCTGGGTTTCTGTACAGCACTTTGAGATATCAGCTGATGTAATATAAATACATTTGATTGTGTCGCTCTGGTCTGATATCTGTATAAGGACAGTGAAGCTCTGGTCTGATATCTGTATAAGGACAGTGAAGCTCTGGTCTGATATCTGTATAAGGACAGTGAAGCTCTGGTCTGATATCTGTATAAAGGACAGTGAAGCTCTGGTCTGATATCTGTATAAAGGACAGTGAAGCTCTGGTCTGATATCTGTATAAAGGACAGTGAAGCTCTGGTCTGATATCTGTATAAAGGACAGTGAAGCTCTGGTCTGATATCTGTATAAAGGACAGTGAAGCTCTGGTCTGATATCTGTATAAAGGACAGTGAAGCTCTGGTCTGATATCTGTATAAGGTATAACAACAGGAGAACGGTTAAGTTCACCAGTCAACCCCCGACCTCTGGCTTGGGACCCCTTGACTTCAGATCAGACTTGGGTTCAAGTTAAAAAATAGATTATTACATATACTTTATCTGTGCTTGATTGAGCTTGCCTGACATATTGGAACAAAAGAATCATCACAAACCTATCTGGCACTCTAGGCAAGCTAGAGCAAACAGTACAAACATTTGAACGATTTCAACTAGAATTTGTGGCCCAGGGTTACTTCAGATGAGTTTGAATGGAGTTGGTTACACACACACACACTTACAACAGTATAGGGTAGTACGACAGACGTGTATTATCAAATCTCCATCATGAACATCTAGTCAACAAGTTGTTAAATTAAGACAATGTGTTGAGTTATAGTTTAAGACTCTGTGCTTCTAATAATGTTATCCAAGTCACTACCTTTGGTGGTGACAGTTTAAGATTAGATGACATTTCTCTCAGGGTCTGACGTTGAGCTCTTCTACACTACAACCTTAAAAACGTGCAGAAAATAAGGATTTTTTTGTGTAAACATACAAAAGGGGTTAGAAATGTTAGGTCAGAGGTCAACGGATGATGTCAAAGGATTAACCAAGGTCTCCCATCTGTTTGGATAAGTCTGCGAGGTTCCGCCAGTCCTGAATCCAATCCCTGACCACCACCAAGTTCCAATGTCCATAATTGCCTACCACTTAAAATTCACCTCCAAATACATTGCTGCTTCATTCTAAGTAGTATGCTAGTGTTGGATATTGGAACGGAAATACTCGACTGACTCTCCCTGCTCTCTCTCTCTCTCTCTGTGTGTGTGTGTGTGGAGGGCCTAGTGATCCTCGAAGCCGGGCATGGGGAAGGGACGTGCGAAGGCCTCCACTCGTTTCCTCAGCTCTGCCATGCGGGCGACTGTCTCTGGATCCTCCAACAAGAAGTTCTTAAAGTCTGCAAGTTTCCCTGGAGAGAAGAAGACAGTAGAGCAGATGTTTTCAGCTTTTGTGTCACTTCCTGTATTTTAACACCAATGGCTTGCGTTTTCTCGACTCAGTCACTCTGTTAGACGTCACCATCTCTTTGGGTTAGCTAACGAATTTAACTGGCACTTCTTCCAGATTGTTACAGGAGATGGAAGAACTGTGACAAGAAAAATACCCTGACTTTAGATTTAAAACAAAGTTTCAGGCATCATGGCCACCATCAGAATGTACAAACACATGGACTTAGTCCCAAATGGCACCGGGGCGAATAAGGCTCCGGTCAAAAGTAGTGCGCAATGAAGGTAATAGCTTGGCATTTGGGACCCAGAAAAAGGCAAGACAGGGGGGAGACTGATTAGTTGAACTGATGAAGTACACACAGCTGGTGAGGAAGAGGAACTCACCAGTCTTCTTCTTGACGTCCAGGGCGATCTTAAAGCCTTCATCCATGAACTCCACCACCTGGACAAAGTCTGTCTCCTTGAACTGTCTGGAGGTCAGCGCCGGGGCGCCTGGGAGTTAGGAGTAGGAGGAGCGTGTCAGTGATAACCAGGGACACAGAAAGCTCAGGTGTTACATGCATGGTAATTCAAGGTTAACGTAGGATAGATTTGATTCTAATAAGAAAATGTGGCGTTCCACAGGGATTGATTCTTGCGTCTCTTTTTTACCTCCTGACAAACATCAAAACAGCATTTGGTTATTTTAGGAGTGATGAATAAATAAAGCAAATTAAATTAATAGTTCAAAACATTAAAATAGTCTTTCTGGTCACAATGTATACAAAAGAGCATACACACAATGTAGCCATTGTGTTCTGAATGGTAAAACAGGGTTCTGGCCTGTGGTGTTCCATTCGTGGTAAAACGGGGTTCCAGCCTGTGGTGTTCCATACGTGGTAAAACAGGGTTCCAGCCTGCGGTGTTCCAAACGTGGTAAAACGGGGTTCCAGCCTGCGGTGTTCCATACGTGGTAAAACAGGGTTCCGGCCTGTGGTGTTCTATATGTGGTAAAACGGGGTTCCGGCCTGTGGTGTTCCATACGTGGTAAAACGGGGTTCCGGCCTGTGGTGTTCCATACGTGGTAAAACAGGGTTCCGGCCTGTGGTGTTCTATATGTGGTAAAACGGGGTTCCAGCCTGCGGTGTTCCATACGTGGTAAAACGGGGTTCCAGCCTGCGGTGTTCCATACGTGGTAAAACGGGGTTCCAGCCTGCGGTGTTCCATACGTGGTAAAACAGGGTTCCGGCCTGTGGTGTTCTATATGTGGTAAAACGGGGTTCCGGCCTGTGGTGTTCCATACGTGGTAAAACGGGGTTCCGGCCTGTGGTGTTCCATACGTGGTAAAACAGGGTTCCGGCCTGTGGTGTTCTATATGTGGTAAAACGGGGTTCCAGCCTGTGGTGTTCTATATGTGGTAAAACGGGGTTCCAGCCTGCGGTGTTCCATACGTGGTAAAACAGGGTTCTAGCCTGCGGTGTTCCATACGTGGTAAAATGGGGTTCCAGCCTGTGGTGTTCCATACGTGGTAAAACAGGGTTCCAGCCTGTGGTGTTCCAAACGTGGTAAAACGGGGTTCCGGCCTGTGGTGTTCCATACGTGGTAAACCAGGGTTCCAGCCTGTGGTGTTCCATACGTGGGAAAACGGGGTTCCAGCCTGCGGTGTTCCATTCGTGGTAAAACGGGGTTCCGGCCTGTGGTGTTCCATACGTGGTAAAACAGGGTTCCAGCCTGTGGTGTTCCATTCGTGGTAAAACAGGGTTCCAGCCTGTGGTGTTCCATACGTGGTAAAACAGGGTTCCAGCCTGTGGTGTTCCATACGTGGTAAAACAGGGTTCCAGCCTGTGGTGTTCCATTCGTGGTAAAACGGGGTTCCAGCCTGTGGTGTTCCATACGTGGTAAAACGGGGTTCCAGCCTGTGGTGTTCCATTCGTGGTAAAACGGGGTTCCAGCCTGTGGTGTTCCATACGTGGTAAAACAGGGTTCCAGCCTGTGGTGTTCCATTCGTGGTAAAACGGGGTTCCGGCCTGTGCATCACATACTCACTCCGGTGTTATATTCAGGGCCAAGTGATCCAGACAGTGTGACACCCACCTAGCCTGAGGCCCCCAGGCGCCAGGGCACTCTTGTCCCCAGGGCAGGTGTTCTTGTTGGCTGTGATGGACACCAGCTCCAGAACTCTCTCTGCTCTGGCTCCATCGATGCCCTTAGGCCTCAGGTCCACCAGCACCAGATGGTTCTCCGTCCCCCCTGAGGAGGAAACAAAGACATTTTATGAAGCATACCATTTCTTTGTTTAAGTGAGTGCTCTCCACTTTTTTGACGAGATAGCACTTGAGATAAAACAGTCAGCAGGTAACTAGTTAGAAAACACATAGTAAAGTAGTACCTGACACCAGCGTGTATCCTTTGCTCAGTAGGGCCTCAGCCATGGCCTTGGAGTTACGCATCACCTGGCCAATGTACTCTCTGAACATCGGCGTCTGGGCCTAGACATAACAAGAGAGGGAAACGTGTGAGTCAGTTCACACTTTAGGAGAAGAGTGAAGAATGGGGACACAGCCACAGAGACTGGGTGTGGACTTTCATGGAGAGACAGAAAGACGTGGTACCTGTTTGAGTGCGACGGCCACCCCAGCGATGGCATGGTTGTGGGGTCCCCCCTGCAGAGAGGGGAACACAGCAAAGTTGACCCGGTCCTCCAGGTCATATTGGACCTCCCTCCCCTTCTTGTCCACAGAACGCACGCCCTTACGGTAGAAGATCAGACCAGCCCTGGAGGGGAGAGAGAGTCAGACAGGTCAGTCTGGAGTTCAGGTTAAGACATTTGCAACTCAACACCGTCGTGGACAAACAAACTGTTGCTAAATAAGTGCACACTTCGGGATAAGTGTGGAGAATTGGGGATATAGACCCTTTCTTTTTGTTCACAAACATGTTGCTCTACTTTCCAGATGTTGCTTTAATTCATTAAATAAACTACATGTACAATAATGTTCAGATTAGCTTCAAACACAATGTCCTCTCCGCTAATCCCACCCTCACAAGCCTGTACCTGGCTCCTCGGAGGGACTGGTGCGTTGTGGAGGAGACCATATCAGCATACACAGCCATGTTACATACCTGGCTCCGAGGGACTGGTGGAGGAGACCATGTCAGCATACACAGCCACGTTACATACCTGGCTCCGAGGGACTGGTGGAGGAGACCATGTCAGCATACACAGCCACGTTACATAGCTGGCTCCTCGGAGGGACTGGTGGAGGAGACCATATCAGCATACACAGCCACGTTACATAGCTGGCTCCTCGGAGGGACTGGTGGAGGAGACCATATCAGCATACACAGCCATGTTACGTACCTGGCTCCTCGGAGGGACTGGTGGAGGAGACCATGTCAGCATACACAGCCACGTTACATACCTGGCTCCTCAGAGGGACTGGTGTGTTGTGGAGGAGACCATGTCAGCATACACAGCCACGTTACGTACCTGGCTCCTCGGAGGGACTGGTGCGTTGTGGAGGAGACCATGTCAGCATACACAGCCACGTTACCTCGGAGGGACTGGTGCGTTGTGGAGGAGACCATGTCAGCATACACAGCCACGTTACGTACCTGGCTCCGAGGGACTGGTGGAGGAGACCATGTCAGCATACACAGCCACGTTACATACCTGGCTCCTCGGAGGGACTGGTGTGTTGTAGAGGAGACCATGTCAGCATACACAGCCACGTTACGTACCTGGCTCCGAGGGACTGGTGGAGGAGACCATGTCAGCATACACAGCCACGTTACATACCTGGCTCCTCGGAGGGACTTGTGCGTTGTGGAGGAGACCATGTCAGCATACACAGCCATGTTACATACCTGGCTCCTCGAGGGACTGGTGTGTTGTGGAGGAGACCATGTCAGCATACACAGCCACGTTACGTACCTGGCTCCTCGGAGGGACTTGTGCGTTGTGGACGTGACCATGTCGGCGTACTTGAAGGGCGAGGGGACAGCCTTCGCAGCTACCAGACCACTGATGTGGGCCATGTCAGCCAGCAGGTAGGCTTTCACCTCCGTACACAACTGGATGGGGAAAACAGAACATTTTATAGTACGTGAAATTTTGGAAAATTGATAATGCCTCAAATGCCAGGAAGTCACTAATTTTGGCTTCTCATCTAGTATAATTCACTACACACTATTGAAGAAGAGAACGGTCTTTTCACACGTGTGTGTGACAACAGCTGATAATCAGAATACGAGTCAGGCTCTACTAAAATGAACAAATGAGGTGAACAAGCAAGACTGCGCATTATAGTATGCCATGTCAGTATGGATAAGTAGTATGTTGATATTTGTTGTTTACTGCATATTTTTCTTACTAAAAACAGTACATTTTAAATAGTACTATTTGTACACCGTATGTAGTTTTATTAAGTAGGAGGCAAGACAGATTTCGGACACAGGCCCGTTCCCCTGGCCCCCCCCTGGCCGTTCCCCTGGCCCCCCCCTGGCCGTTCCCCTGGCCCCCCCCTGGCCGTTCTGGCCGGGACAAGGCTTACTTGAACTAAGGATTGGGGCTTTTTATTCCCAGCACCACATAACATGCATTGAAACAAGGATACGCTGAATTTGAGATTTGATAAGGCTACACACTTTTCATGACAAAAGAGTGACTCTCCAGTACGGGCTTTCTAAACAAGAAAAGCTACAGAATGCCATCTTTAATGATGCGTTGCCTCTCCCCCCGTCAACTCTTCCTGATGAAGCACCAAAAAGTCAGCAAACATGTAAATGGTTCCTAGGCAAAGTCAGTTATACAGACGCTATAGGAGGTCTCATTAAATCATTCTCTTCCCCTTTATTTTATTACTTAACCTTTATTTAACTAGGCAAGTCAGTTAAGAACTTAATTACAATGCCGGCCTACCCCGGCCAAACCCTAGCGACGCTGGGCCAATTGTGCACCGCCCTATGGTACTCCCAATCACGCCCGGTTGTGATAATGTCTGGAATCGAACCAGGGTCTGTAGTGACTCCTCTAGCACTGAGATGCAGTATCGTGGGGTGCAGCGCCCCTCGGGAGCCCCCTGACTACATCAGATATAGAATCAGGTCAGTGGCAGCCATCTTGGAGAGTTAGATTACGTCCCAAATGGCACCCTATTCCCTACATAGTGCACTACTTTAGACCAGGGCCCATAGAGATTGGTCAAAAGAAGTGCACTATATAGGGAATAGGGTGCCATTTGAGTAACAACCTTAAAAAGCAGAATGTAGCTACTGTACTGTAGCCTTAAGGAAAAATAGAAGTACCTTCAGACACAGTGGAGCGGGAGGAGAAGGAGAGCGAGATAGAGGTAGGTAGTCACAGACAGAGGAAGGAGAGCGAGATAGAGGTAGGTAGTCACAGACAGACGAAGGAGAGCGAGATAGAGGTAGGTAGTCACAGACAGACGAAGGAGAGCGAGATAGAGGTAGGTAGTCACAGACAGACGAAGGAGAGCGAGATAGAGGTAGGTAGTCACAGACAGACGAAGGAGAGCGAGATAGAGGTAGGTAGTCACAGACAGACGAAGGAGAGCGAGATAGAGGTAGGCAGTCACAGACAGAGGGAGAAAGAGTCTGTACCTTCTTGATGCGAGCGTAGTCAATGAGGCGAGCATAGGCGCTGGTGCCTGCAATGATCAACTTGGGCCGGAAGAGACGGGCAGTCATCTCCAGCTGGTCATAGTCAATGAGCCCTGTGGCAGGCTGGAGAAAGGGAGAGAGAGAGAGTACGAGAGAGAGAGAGGGATAGAGAGAAAGCAAGAGAAGAAAGGGAGAGACATACACCTGTTAAGAGGAGACTGATGCGTCACATCAACAACAGTGAGAGAAATATGAATAAGACAGGAAGTCCTATACGGGATATGTTTCTCCATATGGGTCCATTCAATTGTGGTTTTCTTTCTATCCCTCAACCCCAAAGCTTTACAACGAAGTGTCGGTCAGCTAGATATCTTATAACTAATAAGTTCAAATGTGTAAAAAGGTGCCAAAAGCGCTGCAGTTGAGCATTTGGTTTGCTAATTTAGAAGCTAGTTAGCCATCTTGCTACGTGGTTAGCTTCTTCCAAAATCAAGCTTGGTAACAGCATAGAATCCCCTCCTGGATCAAGAGCCTTGGTGGCTAATATTAGTTTTGTGCGTGCAACAAACTGTAGCATTTTGTTGTTACGCGTATAGTTCAGGTCAGAACCCGTACCAAATTTTAGCAACGCGCTCGTTAGCATTGAGTTAGCATTCTGTATGGTATTTTACATGTACTTGTCAGCATTGCGAAAGTTCAGATTAGAGAGCATCCTGTGAGGTTTGAAAACAGCGCTCCTTGTGTTCAGCGCCGGTATTACCGAATGACCCTATATGGCACAAGGTTGATATGAAGGTATGACAATTTGGATACCGTCCAAGCCTACACACCATAGCATTGATCACATTACCACAACACACACGGACAGAGGAACACACACACACACACACACAGGCAGTCAATTTAGGAACTACATTTACAATTCAATAAATGGAACAAACACATGACTACTACAGGGCTATATTGATCTCCTGAACACTACACAGGCTAACAGAGAACAGGAAAATAACAGAAATGGATAAACCAGTAAGGACTCAAGGAGATACTAGAACCAACTACATCGCTGGCCAATATCGACCAGTAACACAGATCACTAACAGTGCATAGAAGGATAGATATGACTATTTCTTGTAACTTTTCTATTGTATTCTAATCCATTCCATTCCCATTGCATTAGTGATGAGTAGCGTTTATAGTAGTATTAGCTATTGCCACTACAGATAAGGAGAGGTAAGGACTAGAATGTTCCCCACTAGGAGACAAGTGAAGGTGGCAAGTTGTCTAGTTAAGAGGGTGTGGACACCGGACCGGGTTAAACGGTTACATTAAAGCTCCGAACCGGTCTTTCCTTGATTCCTCCTTCTCAAACCGTATTGGGGGAGAAAATCGAAAGTCCCTCCCCTCAGACTTTCTCCTCCAATGGGTTTTGAGAAGGAGACGAGGAGAGAGGGACCGGGAAGGAGTGGAGTGTGGCTCTGCTTACATTGAGCTTGTAGGGCATGGACTCAAAATAGATGGAGGTAGCAGATATCCTCTTGGTGTCAGACATGTAACCATGGGTCAGACTGCAGAAGGACCACAACAACAACAATATTTGTGTTATTCAATATACACTTAGGATATTTAGCAGACGTTCTTATCTACAGTGATTTAGTCAGCCTGCTTGGTAAGATTACTGTATAGCACCATTATTGTAAATTAC
Source organism: Salvelinus fontinalis (assembly GCF_029448725.1). Taxonomy (NCBI): domain Eukaryota; kingdom Metazoa; phylum Chordata; class Actinopteri; order Salmoniformes; family Salmonidae; genus Salvelinus; species Salvelinus fontinalis. The sequence goes on from NC_074667.1 coordinate 76,911,068, forward strand.
TTACAATAAACATATTTCATATTTTTCCTCAATATATGTTCAAATTAACAAGGCAACAAAAAACAAGGTAGAGTGAATGAGGAAAGTAGAGAGCGAAGGACTGATAGTCTGAATTGGTGAGGGAAAGAAATCTAGACAGAGACTGAGGCAGAGATAGAGGCCGACCCAGAGAGGCAGAGAGGAGACAGAGAACTGAATAGACAGAGACTGAGGCAGACGGCTACATACTGTCCACCGTCAGGCAGGTCCAGGCCCATGATGCGGTCGTGAGGGTTGAGGACGGCGGTGTAAGCAGCGAAGTTGGCGGGAGAGCCAGAGTAGGGCTGGACGTTCACCCCCCACAGGGCAGGGTCCAGGTCAAAGGTCTCCAGAGCTCTCTTCTGGCACAACAACTCTATCTGGTCCACCACCTCAGCTCCACCATAGTACCTAGGAGAGGAGAGGGTTAACACTGTCTACTGCTCCACCATAGTACCTAGAGGAGAGGGTTAACAATGTCTACTAAACCACCTCAGCTCCACCATAGTACCTAGAGGAGAGGAGAGGAGAGGGTTAACACTGTCTACTGCTCCACCATAGTACCTAGAGGAGAGGGTTAACAATGTCTACTAAACCACCTCAGCTCCACCATAGTACCTAGAGGAGAGGAGAGGGTTAACAATGTCTACTAAACCACCTCAGCTCCACCATAGTACCTAGAGGAGAGGGTTAACACTGTCTACTAAACTACCTCAGCTCCACCATAGTACCTAGAGGAGAGGGTTAACAATTTCTACTAAACCACCTCAGCTCCACCATAGTACCTAGAGGAGAGGAGAGGGTTAACAATGTCTACTAAACCACCTCAGCTCCACCATAGTACCTAGAGGAGAGGGTTAACACTGTCTACTAAACTACCTCAGCTCCACCATAGTACCTAGAGGAGAGGAGAGGGTTAACAATGTCTACTAAACCACCTCAGCTCCACCATAGTACCTAGAGGAGAGGAGAGGGTTAACAATGTCTACTAAACTACCTCAGCTCCACCATAGTACCTAGAGGAGAGGAGAGGGTTAACAATGTCTACTAAACCACCTCAGCTCCACCATAGTACCTAGAGGAGAGGAGAGGGTTAACACTGTCTACTAAACTACCTCAGCTCCACCATAGTACCTAGAGGAGAGGAGAGGGTTAACAATGTCTACTAAACCACCTCAGCTCCACCATAGTACCTAGAGAGAACAGGGCCACGTTCATTGGATCACACAACAGAAGACTGAAACTACCGGTACTTGTCTGATTAGGAAAAAGTCACCCACTTTCCGTTACGTGCCAGAACTATAGCTGAGCCTAATTGCAGGAATTATAATCCTAAATACTGATTAAAACAGTTCTGGGGAATTGGGTGAAAAGGAAAAAGGTGCCTAGTTACAGTATGTTGGGGGGGGGGGGGGGCCTAACAGATGGACAGGATACAGTCATTTTCAATCTGATCATTGCAGTCATTTCAATAAGTAAAGTACAAACAGTGGGGAGCCAAAGTAACAGCAACACAAAGCGGAGGTAGTCTTACTCACAGTGTTCCAATAGCCACACTACCAATGCATTTGGGCAATGCATTCTAAGTGGTGTGCTAACCTAGTATGGTCATTGTTACGTAGTAGCCTTACCTCCTGCCTGGGTAGCCCTCAGAGTACTTGTTATTGAGGCAGGATCCTTGGGCCTCCAGTGCAGCCCGACTGCAGAAGTTCTGGAGAGGACAGACAAACCAGAAACTGCACATCAGGATCAGATCAATGCAGGAGACAGATGGAAAAGGCCAAGGCAAATTATAAACTGTTAAGTGATTAGTACAATCCCATCCCCAGAGACAACAGCAATCACACTATTCAACCAGCCGTCATACACTTTTTCCTCTACAAGGAAAAAGAGAACGCACCATCCCTGCTATAAGCGGTGGTAGTGTGGCCCTATTACTGAATCGTCTAGGGCTGTACTCGATGAAAAAAACATATCTTAGTCGACCGAGAGTTCTGTTCTTTAAACCAATCGATCGGGCAGAATGTTTAAAACGTGTATTTTCCACATATATGGACACATCCTGTGTGTTTCAATCAAATCAACTATATTCACTGAGCTTGTCTGATGCTTTAAGACACACTGTTTGATTAAATAATTAAGACACAACTGACTTGAGGGAGTCCGACCGTAATTTGATTGTGCCGGGCCGGGCCAGGACTGTGTAAAAAACAAATGACAGCGAGTGACCAGCAACATAGTTACAGCTATTTCTGGCTTAAAAAATTCTGTTACCGAAATCCCAAATTTGTTATGGAGAAACATTCCCTAAACCCTCATGTCTTCACATGACAGATGTACGCATTGCATGCAGATGACCAATAGGGCCAGACCTATAGCATATCATAACCAGACCAATAAATTGGTTGTAAACGCTGAACACCGTAACATGTGACAGCAAAATGGATGCAGAGGAAGTGACAAAATAAACTTGAAAACGGAGGAATGTTTACTGGTTGCCCAGGAGGTAAAGGGGAAGTCAGATGTGCGGAATAAATGTGACGAGTTGTGGAAAATACTGGAGCTCAAGAGAAGGTAAGGAGCAAGCTCCGTGTGCTGCTAGATGACAATATCATTTCTGACCGTTTGGAACAATGTAAACACTAAATCATTTATAAAAACGTACGAGAGTCTTCTGTAATAAACGCATACATTTGTTTTTTACATCAAAGACTAAAAACAACAGTTGCATTCATTTGTGAAAACAATTTCCCGAAATTGAACGGTTTATTTATTGTTTACACTAAATTATTCAAGGGGTCGCTTTGTTATTTTATTTAAAAACTAAAATCCTTGATTGCATTTCAAATCATGAATGACTCGTATGCCGTGTGATGACATGACCGGATGAATGATGGATACAGCAACCTATTTTTATAGGCCTACGGTATTAAGACTAAACAGGATGGGCTCTTAGGCCTACAGCTCAATGGTGGTTATACAAGGCTGCTATACTAAGTCTACTAATGATAATCACATTACTTATTACGATCATAATAAAAGTAGATCAAGAAAGAGGGTTATTATAAATACAATTTGGAACCGTGTAAACACTAAATAAATGATAAATAATACCAGAGAGGCTGCTCTAATGGAAAAAGTGTAAAACCTTTATTACAGCATAGCAAATATTAAAACCAGCCGAATGTCAAATGGTTTATTCGACATGTGTCTGCGTGGGGTTTGGTGTTCACGGAATAAGTAGGTTATTAAAAACAACACACTCAAAACGGGGCAACAGAATCGGTCTTATTTCTGTAGATATATATGGATTATTTATAAAGACCGGCACATTTAACAGATAGTCAATAGCCTATAGACCTAATTAAGTTGGGGTTTGCGCTCGCCTCACTTTTCTTAGACAATTAAAAGGTAAGGGCTGTTTTCTCGTCTCCTAAATCCGCTGCTGCCTCCGCCACATTGTTCTCAACACCAATATACTGGGTAACTTTGCTATTATGCACATAGCAACACGGTCTAAGAAAAGGCGTCAATTCAACAACTCAGAACTGCAGACAGCGACCGCTATTATTGGTATTGCACCAGTATTCTTACATTATTTAACCATGTTACATTTCAGTAGTCTCTGATGGACAGCCTCATCCCCACAGCCTCCACATAGATCAGTCCACTCAGAGCGTTTGGTCTCTATTGATAGTTTAGGTGGCAGAGGGCCAGGAAGTTACCGTGTTTCTAAGGCAGAGGGCCAGGAAGTTACCGTGTTTCTAAGGCAGAGGGCCAGGAAGTTACCGTGTTTCTAAGGCAGAGGGCCAGGTTGTTACCGTGTTTCTAAGGCAGAGGGCCAGGAAGTTACCGTGTTTCTAAGGCAGAGGGCCAGGAAGTTACCGTGTTTCTAAGGCAGAGGGCCAGGAAGTTACCGTGTTTCTAAGGCAGAGGGCCAGGAAGTTACCGTGTTTCTAAGGCAGAGGGCCAGGTTGTTACCGTGTTTCTAAGGCAGAGGGCCAGGATGTTACCGTGTTTCTAAGGCAGAGGGCCAGGTTGTTACCGTGTTTCTAAGGCAGAGGGCCAGGTTGTTACCGTGTTTCTAAGGCAGAGGGCCAGGTTGTTACCGTGTTTCTAAGGCAGAGGGCCAGGTTGTTACCGTGTTTCTAAGGCAGAGGGCCAGGTTGTTACCGTGTTTCTAGGGCAGAGGGCCAGGAAGTTACCGTGTTTCTAAGGCAGAGGGCTAGGAAGTTACCGTGTTTCTAAGGCAGAGGGCCAGGAAGTTACCGTGTTTCTAAGGCAGAGGGCCAGGAAGTTACCGTGTTTCTAAGGCAGAGGGCCAGGAAGTTACCGTGTTTCTAAGGCAGAGGGCCAGGAAGTTACCGTGTTTCTAAGGCAGAGGGCCAGGAAGTTACCGTGTTTCTAAGGCAGAGGGCCAGGTTGTTACCGTGTTTCTAAGGCAGAGGGCCAGGAAGTTACCGTGTTTCTAAGGCAGAGGGCCAGGAAGTTACCGTGTTTCTAAGGACAGTTTAGGGTCCCTGCTATAAGTAGTGTCAGACCCAGCGATGGAGAGGGAAGGGACTGTCTAACCACTCCTGACAGTGTCAGGGAGAGGAAGGTGACAGGGGATAGACACCTCAGTGTGGCATCTTGACTCATCAGCTCAGATTATCACAGTGCCTGTCAGGTTTCAGGCCGCGTCACGCGGGCCTCCCTACAGGGTTGTATGCTAATGCCGCTCAGACTTCACCTCCACTGGAGAAGGAGATGAGAGATAACAGCTCAGGTAACAGCTTACACACACACACACTGCTTTCTGCTGTGTGTGTCACACTGAGAAAGCACCCCACTTCTCACATTAGACTTGGAAATGCAATCGCTGCCTGTGTGTTTTCCTCTTAACAACCAGGCCGGGCTAGTAGAACCTCAAGCAGGAGGCCTTGGCTATAGTCTGCCTGCAGAGAGGAGGGTGTCAGTGTGTTTTCCTCTTAACAACCAGGCCGGGCTAGTAGAACCTCAAGCAGGAGGCCTTGGCTGTAGTCTGCCTGCAGAGAGGAGTGTGTCAGTGTGTTTTCCTCTTAAAACAACCAGGCCGGGCTAGTAGAACCTCAAGCAGGAGGCCTTGGCTGTAGTCTGCCTGCAGAGAGGAGTGTGTCAGTGTGTTTTCCTCTTAAAACAACCAGGCCGGGCTAGTAGAACCTCAAGCAGGAGGCCTTGGCTGTAGTCTGCCTGCAGAGAGGAGTGTGTCCGTGTGTTTTGGAGGAGAAAAGAGGGTGGTATTTTACACCTTTTCTCTCCCCAATTTTGATCTTGTCTCGTCGCCTCAACTCCCCAACAGGCTCAGGAGACGAAGGTCAAATCATGCGTCCTCCTTATGGTGAAACCTGAACCAAAATAGTTGTGGTAGTTTGTTTTAAAACAGTCAGTGGATTTGGTCATTTTTACATTAACAGCAATAATTTTTGCTAGGTGCGCACGGTCGTATTCATTCATTGGTCGGGAGAAGCTCTCCATACAATTCCAAACGGTCTAAACCATTTGCTTTTGAGACGGGGGTAAAATCCAAAGATGGATTATATTCATTTCTGAATGCCATGCTAAACGACACATACTGACATAGCACTAACTCAAAACATGTTTCATCTATGGGTGATGGTGATTTCAGATACAAAGTGGGGGGGGGGACAAAAAGCATCAATTGCCGCCACTCCCCATTGACGCCCACACACCCCATTGACGCCCAAATCAAATCAAATGTATTTATATAGCCCTTCTTACTTCAGCTGATATCTCAAAGTGCTGTACATAAACCCAGCCAAAAACCCCAAACAGCAAGCAATGTAGGTGTAGAAGCACGGTGGCTAGGAAAAACTCCCTAGACACTAGACGGCCACTCAGCTCAGACAGATCCATCTCAGGCAGATCCATCTCAGGCAGATCCATCTCAGGCAGATCCATCTCAGGCAGATCCATCTCAGGCAGATCCTGATCTCAATCAGCAGCAGATATTTGTAAACAATGAATGTGTTCATGCAAAACATCGAACCGAAAAAAGTATTATTGTATCGTATCCCATATATCTAGATGTGTATATAATTTCTCATGAAAGGAGAGATGCACATCCTTAGTATGACTCTGGGCCTGTCGAACTGCTTCTTTCTCAACTGACCATGAGCTACAGGCCTCCTCTTTCAGCCAGCCAACCAGAAAGACAGCTAGCTAACCAGGCAAACACACCTCAGAGGCAATGAGCTCCAGTCCCCGACACTGCCTGTCCTTCTCTTTCCGCAGCAAGTTCCACATCTCTGGGTCGTCCTGGGCCAGACTGTCCTGCCCAGTCCATGGGGCCTCCTGTTCCACACTACGGGTAGCGGCATGCTGGCTCCTCCTCGCCCCCACGCTGCTCAGGGCCACCGGGGCACGCAGGCACAATGGCTGGTAGGGAAAAACAGACAGAGGGGAACAGAAGGGGAACAGAGGGGGAACAGAGGGGGAACAGAGGGGGAACAGAGGGGGAACAGAGGGGGAACAGAGGGGGAACAGAGGGGGAACAGAGGGGGAACAGAAGGGGAGAGGTAATTTATGGATCCATGACAAAAATAACAGGGTTGTTTTCACGAAGAAAAAAAAAGATTAGAAACAGAGGCGGTGTTAGCATGCAACAAAAAATAAAAAATGTGGGCAATTTCACAAGAACACACCTCTGATCTACAAATCCCATTGGTTAAGACAACAGTAGCATTAGCAGCTTATTGGCTGAATACCCGGTGAGGGGTGTTTGTAGATGTCAACAAAGCAGCATGGCATAAAAACATGCTGCCAAGTTTTCAAACTACAGGTATTTTCTTTTAAAGAAGATATAAAACGATCTATGCATTTCAACAACTGCATAAATAAACCCATTTCACGTTTGCATGTCAAAAAACAAAATGACCACTCCTGCCACAGTTAACAGATTAGACAATACTATTTAGAACCAACGCACCAAGAAAAACCACAATAAGCATGCAGATGCAGTAAGTGAAAATACATGATATAACTAGGGAGAGCCAACGATGGTGACAATACATGATATAACTAGGGAGAGCTAACGATGGTCCCAATACATGATGTAACTAGGGAGAGCTACCGATGGTCACAATACATGATATAACTAGGGAGAGCTAACGAGGGTCCCAATACATGATATAACTAGGGAGAGCCAACGATGGTCACAATACATGATATAACTAGGGAGAGCTACCGATGGTCACAATACATGATATAACTAGGGAGAGCTACCGATGGTCACAATACATGATATAACTAGGGAGAGCTAACGAGGGTCACAATACATGATATAACTAGGGAGAGCTACCGATGGTCACAATACATGATATAACTAGGGAGAGCTACCGATGGTCACAATACATGATATAACTAGGGAGAGCTAACGAGGGTCCCAATACATGATGTAACTAGGGAGAGCTACCGAGGGTCCCAATACATGATATAACTAGGGAGAGCTACCGATGGTCACAATACATGATATAACTAGGGAGAGCTACCGATGGTCCCAATACATGATATAACTAGGGAGAGCTAACGAGGGTCCCTATACATGATATAACTAGGGAGAGCTACCGATGGTCACAATACATGATGTAACTAGGGAGAGCTACCGATGGTCACAATACATGATATAACTAGGGAGAGCTAACGATGGTCCCAATACATGATATAACTAGGGAGAGCTACCGATGGTCCCAATACATGATATAACTAGGGAGAGCTACCGATGGTCCCAATACATGATATAACTAGGGAGAGCTACCGATGGTCCCAATACATGATATAACTAGGGAGAGCTAACGATGGTCACAATACATGATATAACTAGGGATAGCTAACAATGTCACAAAGCATAATGCACCGGCCAGGTAACTTTCATTCTGAAATAACTTCCTATTTCCGAGTTAGTCAGATATTAGTTTAGATGCTTGAAATTGGCATGGTAGCTAACTAGCTTAGCTATAGCTAGCCAGCTGCTTATCAAAAGTAGATAAAGTGCCTTCAGAAAGTATTCACACTTTTGATTTTTCCCCAGATTTTGTTGTTACAGCCTGAAGTTTGTTACTGGCCTACACACAGTAATGTGAAAGTGGAATTATGTTTACATTTTTTACTAATTAATTAAAAATGAAAAGCTGAAATATCTTGAGTCAATATGTATTCAACCCCGTTGAATATCCCTTTGAGCATGGTGAAGTTACCACACTATCAATACACCCAGTCACTACACAGATACAGGTGTCTTTCCTAACTCGGTTGCTGGAGAGGAAGGAAACGGCTCAGGGATTTCTCCATAGAGCCAATGGTGACTAAAACAGTTCGAGTTTAATCGCTGTGATAGGAAAAAACAGAGGATGGATCAACTTGGCAGTTACTCCACAATACTAACCTAATTGACAGAGTGAAAAGAATCCTGTAAGGAATTTAAAACAAATCCTAAACATGCATCCTGTTTGCAACAAGGCACTAAAGTAATACTGAAAAACAAAGCAATTCACTTGTTGACCTGAATACAAAGTGTTATTGGATTTGCCACAAACACACAACACCTTACTGAGTACCACTCTCCATAGTTTCTAGCATAGTGGTGGCTGTATCATGTTATGGGTATTGCTTGTAATCGTTAAGGACTGGGGAATTTTTCCAAGACAAAAAAGAAACAGAATGGCGCTAAGCACAGACAAAAGTCCTAGAGGAAATCCTGGTTCAGTCTGCTTTCCACTAGACGCTGGGAGATGAGTTCACTTTTCAGTAGGACAATAACCTAAAAAACACAAGGCTAAATCCACACAGGAGTTGCTTACCAAGAAGGCAGTGAATGTCCCTGAGTGGCCAAAGTACAGTTGACTTAATTCCTTGGCAAGACCTGAAAATGGTTGTCTAGCAATGATTGACAAACAATTAGACAGAGCTTGAAGATATTTGAAAATATTTTGTTTAAGTTGCACAATCCGGGTGTGCAAAGGTCAGACTTACCAGAAAGACAGCTGTTTTGCTGCCAAAAGGTGCTTTGACAAAGTATTGCCTCAGGGGTGTGAATACTTATATTATTTCTGTATTTCACTATTTAAAAAAATAGCAAAGGAATGTCAAAAAACATGTTTTCACTTTGTCAGTATGGGGAATTTTCTGTAAATGGGGGATACTTTTTATTCAGTCCATGTATAATTTTTTTTTTTTTAATAAACAAAAATCAGGCTGTAACAAAATGTGGAAAAAGTCAAGGTGTGAATACTTTGAAGGCACTAACGGATTAATCAAAAAACTCAAACTATTTCAATGTTTCTATAAATGACGGTAGTTGACATTTTGATTTGACCGTGTTTGGGATACACAAAGTTTTATACTGTTTTAGTCTACACAACATGTCACCCTGACACCTACAGTAGAGCATGATGAACACGGAGGGAAACAATCACATTGGCCAGTCAGGCTTTTGTCCTACCAGATCTGCGATGAGTAGGATCTAGTTTCTATATCCCGTGGTCCTTCGACTCATTGGATGTAGCTGTTCAGTTTTATTCAGGTTCCAGGCTTCCATGACTGTTATTTACAAAAGTTCTTTTTTTTTTTAAGTGCTTTTTGCTTTAGCTCCATATGTACTTGATAGAGCAGATCTAGTCTGTAGTGAGGAAGTATGCTGTCTGACTCATTGGGAGGGAGACTAGAGCAGACCCAGAGGTTCTGACTGAGCGCACCAGGATGGTCCATTTACTTCGTGCCGTTAGAATTTATGCTATTAAATCATGAGATTATTGGGGCAGTTCTCCCTCATAGAAAATAGCTATCCAAGCAATGTTCGCAAAGCCTATGTTTCCATGGTGCTGCTGCTGCTAGCAGTCACTGAGGTCATAGTATCCTAATGATGTTTTGTTATGTCTTGACCAAGGACATTATAAAAATAAAAAAACTGGACAATGAATGGTGTTAGGGTTGCAAATTTCTCAATATTTTCAGCCAGGTTTCTCACGACCCTAATTTCCCCGAAAATTGCAACTCGTGGCGTAGTCGGCGGTTCTCAAATATCACTAGCTCTTGGCTGTTTACTAACCATATATCTTAGCTGGTAAGACTGTAAAATTGATCTTCCTTAATCAGTAGTGTTGGACCTACAGTAGGAGAAGTGTCAGACACATACTACTACAGTAGGAGAAGTGTCAGACACATACTAAATAACCAGAATGGTTTCCAAAGATAGGCTATTGTACAATTTGAAATATATAGGCCTAGTTTCTTGTCAATGTCTCTTTAACGATTAATACATCTAGACAGACATAATATTTTCTATTTTTAAATAGACATCTCCCACTTATGCACTCCAATACGTAACTATTATAATTTAGAGTTAGCTTGGTGTTTGAGTGATAATAATCAGCATGGTTGTATGCCTCTATCAGCCGTACTTAGGAAAGGAAGCTAGCTAGCTGCTTTGAAGACCCAGCACAGAGCAGAAACAGCAGGACCACTACACAGCACTTCCTCTTATCTAATCTCAGCTAGCACCATGCCTACTTCTCTGCCTGACTAGTTCTCCATACAGCTAGTTGCTGGATAGTGTGATTACACACAGAGTTTCAGCTCTCCCCTTTCCACACATTTACCCCGTTTCTATTCGGTCCCTTGGAACGGAGGGCTTCTGACCTCAATGGAACTTCCTGGTTAAATAAAGGCTGGCTCCTGTTCTGGGCAGTTTAGTCAGCTCTCCCTTAGACCTCAGTTTACACTCTACAAAGCTGTTACAATAGGGATTGCATTGATGCACTCAGGTCGTTGTTTGTGCTTGTCAGATTTTCCAAACCTAGTCTCAGGTCGGTGTTGTACTTTAGCCAAATGATCTGACTGTAGTATGGCATGACAACAATAGTGAGAAGAGAATAACTGTCTAAAACACAGAGGCCCAAGCTCTGTGTAACTACAAAAGTGCTGTGTTAGGGGGGGAGTGTGCATGCTAATTAAATAGCTCATCACCTTTTATTAAACAGCAGGACTAGCCTAATAATGATGATCTTCTATTTACCCAGACCCCCTACCGAGCCATAGTCTCAGGTGTACTGCAGGGTGATGTGTAACCTCACTTTAATAGTGCAATTAAAATACAATTAACACAAATGATGGTGACCACTTATGGGCATCGAGATGAGTGTACGGGTTATATACTGTCTGCTGTGTGTCTGTCCATCTCCTGAGTCACAAAAAAAAATAAAAAAAAATGCACTTCTGAAAGAGAAAATATTTGTAAAAACAAGTAGACTTCATGCCTTGAAAAATAGGTTAAATTATTCTGCACACTGCAAAGCCATAAATACCACAGGCTATTCATCAAACAGCTATCTCCAGAGAATAGGAACAGGTTCATTCTAATCACAGGTTATTTACACGCATCTATTAGCCTACAAAATTAAATCTTTATCACAGATCGTTCACCTTCATGAGCTGCTGTGGCTGCTTCCTCTAAGAAACATGGCAGGCCGGCAGTTATTTCCCCTGGAGCTAGCTCCTGTGGTACTGATGAGGAAGAATATCTAGGGCCCCATCCTCTCCTCCCAGGTTGGCACATTAAATGGGTGATGGTGAAACCCAGCTCTCCTGGCCTTCTGTCAGCCCGCGGGCCACTCTGCGTGTGTGAGGAGAAAGACAGCTCAGGTCCACCCGAGGGAGAAGGGGGTGAGGAGTCCTGGGGAGACAGCTCAGGTCCACCAGCCTGCTCTCTCGGGGGACACGTTCCACACACAGAAATCACACGGGTCATTAAGTACTGACGGGACCCGTCCTTTAATGTCTGCCCACACACACCCACAGCCTTGCTTACAGCAGAGAGCAGACAGGGGTGTCCATCTGTCTGCGCTGAGGGCATTCCCTCCGCGCTGGTGTCACTGTAGGATGCTAAACAGAGTGGCACTGCTTCCTTTTTATTAGCCCCTTACACACTCACTCCATCATCAAGCCCTCCTCTGTCCCCCTCCCACCTAGGGCTGGCCTGGGCAGCAGTCTCCTCTATCCCCCTCCCACCTAGGGCTGGGCGATATGGCCTAAAAGTAATATCCACATTTTTCCCCCCACCGATTTGGACGATCGAGATTGAGAGAGATAGATATCTATCTATTTTTCTCTGAACAAATTACAAAAAGGCCAAGACATAATTCTTCATAGAATTTTCTTTATACATTTTTTAAATATTTTTTTATATACAAGGCCTCGAGGCCCATTTCTGCAAAACAAATGAGCAACACTGCTTGCCAGGCTGTCATCATTGTATGCAAATCAAAAAATAAATAATGAATGATAAAAAAAAAGGTATCCCTAAGAAGAAATTGCACAATAAATCAAATTATAAAATTCTGTCAAACAAAATATTGTCCTTTACTTGGTTCACACTTTTCTGGCGAGGAACACAAGCCTGTCTACTGACTATGGCTTGAGGCATGCCCTGTGACGTCACAATGTTCCCAGCTGTGCTAAAGACCCTCTCCGAAGGGGCAGTTGTAGCAGGAATACGCAGGTACTTTTATGTAAGCAAGCTTACTCAGTCTTGAGATGTTGGCCTCATGGAGCCTCCACCACTCAAGTGGGTCTTTGTGTCAGGGGTCTAAAGCGCTGACAACAAGTAACTTGACAACTCAGTTGTGATGTTGTCCTCCTCTGACTTTGGGCCAGACAGTGCTGTCATCTTGAAAAGGTTTGCAAGTGTATTCTTGCCTTTCTTAGACACAGGTTCACTTTCTTTGGCGCACAGTTGTGCCCAGGGTGATGTGTGCTTTCCTCAACTAGCAGAGACTTCAGCTCTAAAAACAGATCTTTGTTTGATGCTCTCCATCTTGTCGTGCTGAACCCGGGGATCCACCAGCGAGGACATATCAAGGAGTTCAACTGTGGCAGGGTCGATCGTACTTATCGTTGAGATACTGTAGAGGAGCACTCTTGATTTTCTTTGTGAGCGTGCCCTCACCTTCCTCTGGCTGCAGGAGGCTGCGGTTGAACAGGTTTATCACAGGCTTGAGGTAGGAGACGCTAACGTGGTTCTCCCCAGACAGCGCGTCGGTGAATTCCTGTAGTGGTCCTATGGCTTTGTTTACTGACTCCAACACGTTGATATCCTGATAGTTGGGCACTAGGTGCCTGCTTTTCTTCTCTGAGCCCAGGACCCGGGCTATGGCCTTTTCTTGTTCCAGGAATTGTTCTATCATCTTCTGTCTTGACCCCCACCTGGGTGTGGACTGGTGAGTGGGTAGACAGCTCAGCCTGTGCTCCAGACAAGTCTCTCCTCTTGTTCCAGCTGAAGGAAAAGGTGCTGACCACCTTCTTAATGGCGAGGTGAAGCCTGTGCCCAAAGCACTGCAGGCGGGTCCAGTAGTTCAAGCACAATGCTGTTATCATGTTGCTCCTGCTGTCAGTTGTCATGCACACCTGTCGGTCTTCACTCATCTTCCACGATGCCAGAGAGTCTCTGAGACCCTGGGTTATTACTTCACCCGTATGATCATCTTCCACGATGCCAGAGAGTCTCTGAGACCCTGGGTTATTACTTCACCCGTATGATCATCTTCCACGATGCCAGAGAGTCTCTGAGACCCTGGGTTATTACTTCACCCGTATGATCATCTTCCACGATGCCAGAGAGTCTCTGAGACCCTGGGTTATTACTTCACCCGTATGATCATCTTCCACGATGCCAGAGAGTCTCTGAGACCCTGGGTTATTACTTCACCCGTATGATCATCTTCCACGATGCCAGAGAGTCTCTGAGACCCTGGGTTATTACTTCACCCGTATGATCATCTTCCACGATGCCAGAGAGTCTCTGAGACCCTGGGTTATTACTTCACCCGTATGATCATCTTCCACGATGCCAGAGATTCTGAGACCCTGGGCCATTACTTCACCCGTATGATCATCAGGGAAGTACGACGTCTGGAGGCAGACATTTCGCAATTTTCAGTCTTCATTTACGTAGTGGACTGTCAAACGTAGATACGGCTGCTCGACGTTCTGCTCGACCATAGATTGGCTGTGGTGGAAAAATAAACACTAGCCAGCTTCTCTCTTTCGCGGGTAGCAGTGTATAATCGAGGCAGGGCTTCTCCGTGAAATCCTTGCGGCTTGGCAGCTGATATTTGTGGGCAACTGTACCTAAAAGCTTTTACAGCCTAGCTTTCCTACTGCAAAGATTGGGACCACATTTCGCTAAGTAATAGAGCTCCTTCCACCGCAAACGATTCTTGGTTGTGCTGCTGCTTTTCATAGCATTTTGCACAGGACATTCCTTTGCTGACCATCAGACGTCTTAAACCCGAACCGCGCCCATATGACCGAACCGCGCCCATATGACCGAACCGCGCCCATATTACTGAAAAAACATTGCTGCACTTTTCATGGATGATTTCATCCTCACAAGAAGCTGAGCTGGCATCCTCACCTTCCATTTTGGTGGAACTTTTTTTTTTTTTTTTTTTTTGAGGGGGGGGGGGGGGTGGATCAGCTTAATATTGCGGAAAGAATGTTGCTTCCAATGTAATTGTCTGCATCATTTCCAATCCCCCATATTTTTTTGGGTAAATATATATATCCATTCACGTATGCATACATATACACATACCTACATAGACATACATACTTTTTTTAAAGAGTATACCTTTATTATTATTCCCCGCAAACCCTACCACCGATCCCCCAATTGGAGTAAACTGATAAACATTTCTGTTTTTACCTTCAATTTATACATCTTATACACATTTTACAGACACAGTCTACTTTATAATAGTTCTCTCTTGTTTGTTCTTAGTCCTTCCTCTATTTCTGTTGTCCATCCAGTTTGATTTCCACTTGTAACCGTGCTATTTCACAATAGCTCCGCACCTATACACATTTCACAGATCCCGTATGCCCTACATTGTTTATCTTGTTATTAGTCCCACCCTTCAGCTCCACTCAACCTTTCCCATCTATCTTCCAACATCATCCATTTCGGATTTTTATTTGCCATATATTTTTCAACTGTGCTGTGATTCTTCACAAAAGATTTGAATCTTCCTATTCTCATAGCTTCCACGGATTGTAAATTAAAAATAAACATTTTTGCTAAAATAATTATTATATTATTGATTGATTGATTGACTATGGCTTTTCAGATCCCCCAGTATTGCTATCTGTAGCGTTAGTTCTACGCAAATGTTGCAATTCTTCAACCATTCCTGGACCTGTGACCAAAAACGAGCTACATGCGGACAATACCAAAATAAATGGTCTAATGACTCTGCCTCCTCACAGCAGAATCTACAGAGCTGGGAAGATTGTATCCCCCATATATATAACATTCTATTAGTTGCAAGAATTTTGTACAGTAATTTATATTGAAAAATTCGAAGTTTTGAATCCGGCGTTGTTTTGCGTATCAATTCATAAACCATGTGCCATGGAATGGGTACATCGAAAATTTCTTCCCAACTATTTTGCAATTTATATGGCACAGCTGTAAGTTTTTTGGTCCTTAAATGAAATTGGTATATGTTTTTATTTATCACACTTTTCTTTAACCATTTATGTTCTTTAATATAAGGCCGACATACAAGTTCCTTACTTATATCCCCTTCCACCTGCCTCTTCCATTTTTGTGGTAATGCTGCAATTAATTGGTTGTAATTTTGGGTAGAGCAGACATTTCCATATGTCTGTGTTAGCTGCATGTGTGACATTACTCCACCAGTCCTATTTATGATATCATTCACAAAAATTATACCTTTTTTAAACATTTCTTCGATAAATACAGTTTTTTTTTATCAATTACTATATTTGAAATTAACCACAAGATTTGTTGTACTATGCCAGCAGCATACCACCCAGCATTCCACTGCTGGCTTGCTTCTGAAGCTAAGCAGGGTTGGTCCTGGTCAGTCCCTGGATGGGAGACCAGATGCTGCTGGAAGTGGTGTTGGAGGGCCAGTAGGAGGCACTCTTTCCTCTGGTCTAATAAAATATCCCAATGCCCCAGGGCAGTGATTGGGGACACTGCCCTGTGTAGGGTGCCGTCTTTCGGATGGGACGTTAAACGGGTGTCCTGACTCTCTGAGGTCATTAAAGATCCCATGGCACTTATCGTAAGAGTAGGGGTGTTAACCCCGGTGTCCTGGCTAAATTCCCAAGCTGGCCCTCAAACCATCATGGTCACCTAATAATCCCCAGTTTACAATTGGCTCATTCATCCCCCTCCTCTCCCCTGTAACTATTCCCCAGGTTGTTGCTGCAAATGAGAACGTGTTCTCAGTCAACTTACCTGGTAAAATAATTGTAAAATAAAAATAAATAAATAAATTTGTTCCGTCCTTTCAGGTGGATTAAACTGAAATTGCAACCAACTTTCTAAGGCTTGTTTAAAAAATAAAGATATTTTGGAGATTATTTCCTTTTCAAGCAACCGAAAGTGAGCAGGTGTAATCTGAATAAAGGGAAAAAGGCCCTTCTTGAACATTGGTACGAATGTCTCATCCTATCTACTAGAGAACCAGTTTGGATTTAAGTATAACTTTTGTATGACTGATGCCTTTAGTGAGAGGTCTAATGCTTTAATATTTAATAATTTCTGCCCTCCGAATTCATATTCGTTATATAAATAGGCCCTTTTAATTTTATCTGGCTTGCCGTTCCAAATAAAATTGAATATTTTTTGTTCATATAATTTAAAAAGCAGGTCACTAGGTGTAGGCAAAACCATAAGCAAATAGGTAAACTGTGATATGATTAAAGAGTTAATCAGGGTGATTTTCCCACAAATAGACAGGTATTTTAGTTTCCATGGTAGCAAGATCTTATCTATTTTTGCTAACTTTCGGTTTTGGTGGAACTCTTACTAGATGAAAAAAATATATTATATATGTATATGTAATAATGACAATTACAACAATACTAAATGAACACTTATTTTAACTTAATATAATACATCAATAAAATCAATTTAGTCTCAAATAAATAATTAAATATGTTCAATTTGGTTTAAATAATGCAAAAACAAAGTGTTGGAGAAGAAAGTAAAAGTGCAATATGTGCCATGTAAGAAAGCTAACGTTTAAGTTCCTTGCTCAGAACAGGAGAACATATGAAAGCTGGTGGTTCCTTTTAACATGAGTCTTCAACATTCCCAGGTAAGAGGTTTTAGGTTGTAGTTATTATTAGGACTATTTCTCTCTACTATTTGTATTTCATATACCTTTGAATATTGGATGTTCTAATAGGTACTTTAGTATTGCCAGCCTAATCTCGGTAGTTGATAGGCTTGAAGTCATAAACAGCACAATGCTTGAAGCACAGCAAAGAGCTGCTGGCAAATGCACGAAAGTGCTGTTTGAATGAATGCTTTCGAGCCTGCTGCTGCCTACCATCGCTCAGTCAGACTGCTCTATCAAATCATATACTTAATAATAATAATAATAATAATATAACACAGAAATACGAGCCATAGGTCATTAATATGGTCAAATCCGGAAACTATCATTTCGAAAACAAAA
Source organism: Salvelinus fontinalis (assembly GCF_029448725.1). Classification (NCBI taxonomy): domain Eukaryota; kingdom Metazoa; phylum Chordata; class Actinopteri; order Salmoniformes; family Salmonidae; genus Salvelinus; species Salvelinus fontinalis. Next base: position 76,928,614 of record NC_074667.1, read on the forward strand.
CGTTTATTCTTTCAGTGAAATACGGAACCGTTCCGTATTTTATCTAACGGGTGGTATCCATAAGTCTAAATATTGCTGTTACATTGCACAACCTTCAATGTTATGTTATAATTATGTAAAATTCTGGCAAATTAATTATGGTCTTTGTTAGGAATAAATGGACTTCACACAGTTCGCAACGAGCCAGGCGGCCCAAACTGCTGCATATACCCTGACTCTGCTTGCACAGAATGCAAGAAGCAACAATTTCCCTAGTTAAAATAAATTCATGTTAGCAGGCGATATTAACTAAATATGCAGTTTTAAAAATATATACGTATGTATTGATTTTAAGAAAAGCATTGATGTTTATGGTTAGGTACACATTGGTGCAACGACTGTGCTTTTTTCACGAATGCGTTTGTTAAATCACCCGTTTGGCGAAGTAGGCTGTGATTCGATGATAAATTAACAGGCACCGCATCGATTATGAGCAACGCAGGACAAGCTAGATAAACAAGTAATATCATCAACCATGTGTAGTTAACTAGTGATTATGTTAAGATTGATTGTTTTTTTATAAGATAAGTTTAATACTAGCTAGCACCTTACCTTGGCTCCTTGCTGCACTCGCATAACAGGTAGTCAGCCTGCCACGCAGTCTCCTCGTGGAGTGCAATGTAATTGTCCATAATCGGTGTCAAAAAAGGCTGACTACCGATTGCTATGAAAACTTGAAATCGGCCCTAATTAATTTGCCATTCCGATTAAAATCGGTCAACCTCTAACTCTTACCACCGCTACACTTCTCCGGCGTGGTTACAATTTGTGAAAGGCTGTCTAGGGTTGTGATTGGTGGATAATCTCTGTGCACGTGTTGTCACGCAATTGGGACATGATTGGACATTGGCCTGACAGAAGAGACGGTGAGATGCTGCATTTGTAAAACGTTAAAACATTATAACAGAACCTCGACTCTTCCGATACAGGCATTTTCCATATCGTGCTAAAACAAACTCAAATATATTGAGAACCCCCCCCCCCCACTATATATATCGCCCAGCCCTACTCCCACCCCTCTGTCTAGCCTGGGCAACAGTCTCCTCTAAACAAACAGATCACACTCCTCCGAGGCCTGCTCTGCCTGCTGCCCCCCCCCCCCCTCCACATCATTACACTGTATTAATTTAGAAAACAGCATGATTAATTGATCCTAGAGAAGTAGTGAGAGGACGCGTAGATGCTAAGGACCAGATCTGTCACCGTTGTTGGCAGCACTATATTTAGACAACAGATGAATGTCTTTTGAAGGTGAACCGGATGAGAAACTAGTAGTGATGAGAAGGGTACATGAGATCAGCATGTTGTCTACTATGTTCAAGGAGGTACTGAGGCATCACACACTGTGTCATGAGGTTGATGACGCACTGGTTTGTCATTTCCTGTCTGGCCGGCCGCTAGGCCTGCTACTATCCTATTTGGCTGCTAAAAGGAAGAAACATTTTTTCCAACTATCGTTCCACTTTAACTGATTATTTCTGTCATCTTCCTCTGGGTAGTTGAACAGGAGTCCATTTTCCAGATGACTGCTGTCCATCAGGCCTGGTGTGAAACGACAATCAGCCTTGTAACACGGGTGACAGAGAAAAGAGCGAGTGAGGAGGAGACAAGGGCAAGAGAGGGGTGTAAACAGGGCAGCAGTATCAGTCAGGCTAACAGACGCTCCCGCTCTTCCCGTCACTGACTAACAGGAGAACCGCCGTTACAAATTGCCCTCTGATTCAGCCGGGATGACATGCGGACAGAGACGGGGAGAAAAAAGGAGAGAACTGACCAGGGTGAAGGGGGTTGACGTCTGGCTGGACACAGCCTGTGTGTGACGAGGCGGGCGTCACAGGAACAATCAGCTTCAGTCTAGCGGGTACAAAGCCCCCAAAACATCACAACGATGATAACGTTAACCCCTTGTTATTGGCCACTGACATTTGAGAGGGAAGTTCAAGGAACAAAACTTCTCTACATCCAATGTCTAAATGTAGGCCTAGGCTAAACAAACCGGATCCTTTCTGCTGTTTTACATGTAGGCATCTGTGCAAACACCTCTGTTTTTCAAACGTTAATAACAGTGATGTTAATGCTGGTTTGGCATTGGTGAGCTTTAGAGAGGCCATCTAGATTTTGCCTGCTGCATTATAATTATAATTATTATTATTTTAATTTTTTTAAATCAGGTGCTGGTCGATTGGCAGCAACACAGCATTCTTGCCAATGCCTTTTTAAACAACCCCCCCGAGTAAATAAAATAGATCAACAAATAATTTAGCCTCTTCAGAAACAGATCTGAAAAACTACCAAAGAGCTTCAAAAGAGAAATAAAGGTCAACACGATGAAACACTTGGGTTGAGAATCTGGTGGTTTCAGGGCATTTATTTATATTAGAACGGTCCTTAGAAAATGGTGAGAGGACTACTGGCTTTTCCTCACACGTCTCAAATATGCAGAAATCAACCTAATACTGATTTTTTTTTTTTTTATTTTTTTTTTTACTTTTATTTAACTAGGCAAGTCAGTTAAAACCTGTTGGGGATGGGGGCGCTGTTTAGACTATTTATGCTAATGTGGCTAATTTTTTAAACGGCTTCCCACAAAATCCTTGATCGTACAATATGCATATTATTATTATTATTGGATAGAAAACAGTCTATAGTTTCTATAGGAGTTGAAATTTTGTCTCTAAGTGGAACAGAGCCCATTCTACAGCAATTTCCCTGACATGGAGTCAGATTTGAGAAATGTTGGCCACTCTTCTGAAGTCATTTAAAAGGGCACTGTCGTTGCTATGACTATACGGACACTTCTTACGTCTTCCCCTGGATGCCTTTACGTGATGACGATTCCAACGGTGTCGATTGCGCGTTCACAGGCCCTACAAATCAAAAAACCCTGAAGCTAGTCATTCTTTGGGAGCTGCGTCATGAGCCTAGAGGACCCCGGCGCGCACCTGTTCCAAGCGTTAGTTTAGCCTGTTATATTTCTCCGGTCATCTTTTCACTCGTTATAGGAGTTAAAAACATCATAAGGTAGTTAATTTAAAGCGTTTTATAGCAATTTATATCCGTTTAGTGCGATTTTGGGACATTTATTTTTGCAACGATGTGAAAAGTTGGGCACGCTTTTCAGTTCATCCCGAACGCAGTTGACATTTCCACATGGCAAGAGGACAGCTTTCCACCAAAAGACGATTTCTCCCAAGAAAGGATCCTTTGCCCAAGATACTGATGGAAGAACAGCTCAAGGTAGGACATTTTTATTATGATAAATCGTGTTTCTGTCGAAACATTTTAGTGGCTTAGAACGCCATGTTTTATGACGTAGCTTCGCTAGGCGCAAACTGTATTGAAAAGTAAGGATAAATTAAAAAATGTAATAACGCAATTGTATTAAGAATTAAATTGTCTATCAATCCCTGTCCACCCTATATTTTTTAGTCACGTTTATGAGTATTTATGTATAAGAGTAGATCACTGTCTAAGTGGCGCAAGGACATTTTCTTTACCAGCTTGTCTACATTTCACATTGTCTAACCATGATTTTGGTGGCTAAATATAAACATTTGCGATCAAACTCTATATGGAATGTGTAATATGATGTTACAGGAGTGTCATCGGAAGAATTCTGAGAAGGTTAGTGAAAAAATTAATATCTTTTGGCGATGTTGACTTTTAATCGCTCACTTTGGCTAGAATCAATGCTGGGCTGCTAATTGCTATGTGCTAAGCTAATATAACGATTTATTGTGTTTTCGCTGTAAGACACTTAGAAAATCTGAAATATTGTCTGTATTCACAGGATCTGTGTCTTTCGATTCGTGTATGCTGTGTATTTTTACGAAATGTTTGATGATTAGTAGTTAGGTAAACACGTTGCTCATTGTAATTATTCTAGTCCATTTGTGATGGTGGGTGCAATTGTAAACTATGCCATCTACCTGAAATATGCACTTTTTTCTAACAAAACCTATCCCATACCATAAATATGTTATCAGACTGTCATCTAATGAGTTTTTTTGTTGGTTAGGGGCTATAAATATCTTAGTTTAGCCGAATTGGTGATGGCTACTGGTGTTGGTGGACAAATAAAAGATGGTGGATTATGCTAATGTGTTTTTAGGTAATAGATGTACATCTTTACATATTGTGTCTTCCCTGTAAAACATTTTAAAAATCGGAAATGTTGACTGGATTCACAAGATCTGTGTCTTTCATTAGCTGTATTGGACTTTAATGTGTGAAAGTTAAATATTTTAAAAATATATTATTTTTGAATTTCGCGGCACTGGTTTTTCAGTGGGGGGGGGGGGGGGTGCCGCTAGCGCCACGCTGATCCTAGACAGGTTAAGAACAAATTCTTATTTTCAATGACGGCCTAGGAACAGTGGGTTAACTGCCTGTTCAGGGGCAGAACGACAGATTTGTACCTTGTCAGCTCGGGGATTTGAACTTGCAACCTTCCGGTTACTAGTCCAACGCTCTAACCACTAGGCTACCCTGCCGCCCTGTGTCGTGATGGGCTTCAGTGACTGAAAAACACTCCCTAACACAGAACTTAAGGTTAGGGCTTCGCCGGGAAACGGGAATGTCTGCTTCCCTAGATACTAGATTGGAATTCTGACACTCCTGTCTCACTGAAGAACAGTCTTTGCTCAAGTAAATGTATTTATTTATTTATTTTGCCTTTAATTAACTAGGCAAGTCAGTTAAGGATAAATTCTTATTTATAATGACGAACTAGGAACAGTGGGTTAACTGCGTTGTTCAGGGGCAGAAAGACAGATTTATACCTTGTCAGCTCGGGGATTCAATCTAGCAACCTTTCAGTTACAAGTCCAACGCTCTAACCACTAGGCTACCTGCAGCTACCTGCTGTAACGCTGACATGCTGACTCCACCACATTAACTGGGTTGATTTTCCCACGTTACTGCCTTCGGAGGAGCCACAGCTCAAAGCTCGGTGTCGGCCAATGAGCTCAGTGGTCTGTGCACACACCCCTGATCTGTACCCCTCTGTCTCCACCCCTCTGTCTCCACAAAGGGGTTAGCTGGAGTTAGACAAGAGCACAAGCTGAGTACTGCGTAGCCACATGTACAGTTAGTATTAGACTGTAGTATTTTGAGGATCATGCGTTTCATTGCATTTGGAATGGGCTGGATTTTTAAAATCTGTGGTTGTTTTAGAATCCTTGACTTGCTTGTTGGCTTTAAATTGGCTCTAGCCTACATGTGTTAGGCTTTCCATTTTAGTTTGAAGTTTGAATTTACAAGTGAATGTTACAGAAGTCTTAGACTAATTAGCTCTCAAGGGGGGCTCCCGAGTGGCACAGCGGTCTAAGGCACTGCATCAGTGCTAGAGGCGTCACTACAGACCCTGGTTTGATTCCGAGCTGTAATACAACCAGCCGTGATTGGGAGTCCCATAGGCCGGTGCATAATTGGCCCAGCGTCGTCCGTGTTTGGCCGGGGATGGCCGTCATTGAAAATAAGATTGTGTTCTTAACTGACTTGCCTAGGTAAATAAAGGTTAAATAGTACAAGGGGATCTTTATAGATGCTAATTGATAAGACAGTTACATTATGGCCATGAAGAAACAGGACAGAATACTAGCGACAGTCCTAAAATCGTTGAAACTAGCCATGCCACATTATGTAGTCTAGTTATGTGTAGGCTATATGGCAATTACACTTATTTTCAACAACAACAAAAAACACATCTGCTATAAGCAGTTTTGAAT
>NC_074667.1:76939381-76956881 GCF_029448725.1 Salvelinus fontinalis
CTTTGAAAGGTTTGGCGCAGAGCCAGGCGGCGTGGGACTGAGTGTGCTCTGAGAAGCAGGTCTGAGACGGGTCGTAGAGGCAGGGCTTGGGCTTCTTGGAGCGGTTAGTCTTCTCGTACTCCACCCGGCAGTTGAAGGTCTTTACCTCCTTGGGGTCGAAGGTGGACTGGTGCGGGGTCTGTTGTTGAGTGATCTGGGTGTGAAGCTCAGGGTGGAGCTGTGCGTGGAGGCCCGGTTGGTGGTGCTGGAGAACCTCGAACTCCACTACTTTAGTTGGAGGGACGATACTCACGGAGACGTTACCGAGACTGGACGAGTTGTGGCGGAAGTAGACGGTGAACGTGCCGTTGATGTGGTCCACGATCTTCCCGGTGACCAAGAGGCTGAACTTCATGGTTTTCACGTTGAAGTAGAAATCTCCCCAGCCAAAGATCTTCTTGGTCTTCTGGGCCGTCTTCAGGGAGGGTTTGCGTTTGTTACGATAGCCTGTCTGGTCCAGGAGAAGAGACTGATTCTTTGCCCAGTCGTAAGGGTTGAGGAAGCTATAGGTGGGACTTTTCAGAGGGGGCTTCATGGGCGGGTTGCCGACCCCATCCATGCCTGTGGAGAAGATGCGGGAGGTTGTTTGGTAGGGGGGTTTAACTCCCCCTGCGGTCCCTCCTCCGGTGCCTACGGCTCTACCTCCTATGACATACGGTAGAGTCTTCATCGCCGAGCCTGCTGGACCCAGGTCTAGTCCTGGGTAGTTCTTGGCCACCTGCTTCTCCAGTCCCTGCACCTGTGGAGAGAGAGTCAGAGAGAGGGAGAGAGAAAGAGAGGGGGAGAGAGAGAGTCAGAGAGAGCGAGAGAGAAAGAGAGAGGGGAGAGAGTGGGGAAGAGAGAGCAAAAGTGAGTCTGTGTCAAGGAGATTCAGATTCAAGGTTTTAATGGACAGTATTAATTATCATTCTCATTTCATAATATGTACAGGTAACTGCCAATGCACCTTGGCATAGATTCTAGAAGTGTCTGGAACTCTGTTGCAGGGAAGCGACACACACACACGCACGCACGCACGCACGCACGCACGCACGCACGCACGCACGCACACACACACGCACACACACACACACACACACACACACACACTTACACACACACTTTAAACTCCCTATGCTCCTTTGAGACCTCTCTTTCAAAGTCACTGAGATCTCTTCTAGCCAAGGTAGCCAAAATAATGGGCACCTGGGCATTTTTATACATGACCCTAAGCATGATGGGATGTTATTTGCTTAATTAACTCAGGAACTGCACCTCTGTGGAAGCACCTGCTTTCAATATACTTTGTATCCCTCATTGTCTCAAGAGTTTCCTTTATTTTGGCAGTTACCTGTAGGTTGCTAGATGACTTCGATGGCTTTTCTTTATCCCTTGATTCAAAACATACATTTTTTAATGAACTTTGTTTGTTGTGAATGTTGTTTTACACAGTAAAGCCGATTTTACATGTGAAGGTAATGGACGGAAGCTTTGGTTAGTTCGGACAGGTGACGCGGCTTTAATCCACAAACCATAAAGTGGTTATTCACAAGAGGTGATTGACTTATCAATCACGCCACTGCCACACACACACACACGCACACACACGCACACACAGTGAAGCACTCACACACGCACGCCCCTCCCTCTACGCCCCACCCTCCAACATCAAGCGTGTCTCTTCTCTGAAGTGCTATTGTGAAGCTGTCCTTAGAATGTGACGGTTAGACGTTTAGAATTACAGCTTCTCTTTAAGGGTTACAACCCCCCCCCCCCCCCCCCCATGAGAAACGCTTGGTAATCCAGCTATAAACTATTCTCCTAATAGACAAGCAAAACAAGCAAAACCAAACCTGAAAAAAAGAAGCCAACAGCCCCCACAGTGAGAACAGACGGGTTTGTGCCAAAACTCTCCTCATTTGCAATCAATCATTTAAGCCAATAACAACCTCATGTTGCTGTTTGTCTCTTACTACTGTACTCTAAACTCACGTTAAAGGCCCAGTGCAGTCAAAAACGTGATTTTCCTGTGTTTTCTATATATTTCCACACTATGAGGTTGGAATAATACTGTGAAATTGTGAAAATGAGAATAATGGAGTTTTGGTTTTCCAGGTGACATCCCAAGATGGTAAAATACTTAATAGACCAATGAGAAAGACAGTTCCAGGCCTCTGTCAATAACAGCACATTTTCAGTTTTCCCCCTCCCCACTCAGACAACTTCCAAACAGTCCTAGCAAAATTCCTGCTCGAAAAATTACTCTTTGATTACAAGCTATTTTTGACCATTTTAATTGAAAACAATCACAGGACGGTAGTTATTAATTGTGACTCAGAAATTATTTGACATTGAATTAAAATGTCTGCATTGGACCTTTAATGTATACACTGACTGCATCACAAATGGCATCCTATCCCCTAAGTAGTGCACTATTGTTGATCAGGGCCAATACTCTATTGAAGATACGGTGCTATTTGGACACAGACACTCATTCAATCGTTATTTGTGTTGTGCAGCGAGCGCCAGCTAGCGCTACAGTACTCCAGTGGTTCCCAACTTTTTTCAGTTACTGTACCACCAAGTGTAATTTTGCTCTGCTCAGAGTACTTTTTCAATGTAACCTTTATTTAACTAGGCAAGTCAGTTAAGAACAAATTATTATTTACACTGACGGCCTACCGGGGGACAGTGGGTTAACTGCCTTGTTCAGGGGAAAAGTGACAGATTTTTACCTTGTCAGGTCGGGGATTCGATCCGGCAACTGGCCCAACGATCTAACCACTAGGCTACCTGCTGGTTAATGGCCCAACGCTCTAACCACTAGGCTACCTGCTGGTTACTGGCCCAATGCTCTAACCACTAGGCTACCTGCTGGTTACTGGCCCAACGCTCTAACCACTAGGCTACCTGCTGGTTACTGGCCCAACGCTCTAACCACTAGGCTACCTGCTGGTTACTGGCCCAACGCTCTAACCACTAGGCTACCTGCAGGTTACTGGCCCAACGCTCGAACCACTAGGCTACCTGCTGGTTACTGGCCCAACGCTCTAACCACTAGGCTACCTCATGTGCATTTTACCACTAAACCTATGGTCTCATCAGTCTTCTCAAGTACCCCAAGTGCACCTGGTTGGGAAACCCTACACGACTCAACCAGGGCCAGGGCCCATAGGGATTTGTTAAAAAGTAGTGCACTATATAGGGGATATAGGGTGTCTTTCATTCAGTTAATGTCCTGAGTTCCGCAGCGGTCTGAGGCACTGCATCTCAGTGCTTGAGGCATCACTACCGACACCCTGGTTTGAGTCAAGGCTGTATCACAACCGGCCGTGATTGGGACTCCCGTAGGGTCGGTGCACAATTGGCCCAGGGTCGTCCAGAGTTTGGCTGGTGTAGGCTGTCATTGTAAATAAGAATTTGTTCCTAACTGACTTGCCTAGTTAAATAAATAATGATCTATTTCTCCTACTTCATTAATTAACACGGGGCCTCATGAGGCTGATTTGTAAGGTGAAATGACTGGAAGTGTGTTGAGTGCTGATGAATGGTTATTGATCTGATAATGTGTTGCTGGTAGATTTTGAACACGTGCTCTGATTCCCTGGGTGGTTCGCTGTGTGTGTGTGTGTGTGTGTGTGTGTGTGTGTGTGTGTGTGTGTGTGTGTGTGTGTGTGTGTGTGTGTGTGTGTGTGTGTGTGTGTGTGTGTGTGTGTGTGTGTGTGTGTGTGTGTGTGTGTGTGTGTGTCTGTCTGTCTGTCTGTCTGTCTGTCTGTGTGTGTGTGTGTGTGTGTGTGTGTGTGTGTGTGTGTGTGTGTGTGTGTGTGTGTGTGTGTGTGTGTGTGTGTGTGTGTGTGTGTGTGTGTGTGTGTGTGTGTGTGTGTGTGTGGTCCCCCTGGGAGAGAGGACACCAGTGAACTCACAGACTCTAAATTAAAGTTAGTATGGATGGGTTTGACTAGGAGACGACCGAGAAGGCACAGCAGCTGTATCCTGTAGGTAGGTCGGCTACTGTGCAATCGCAGAGCATGTTGTGACAACGGACACACAGTATATATCACGAGCATACATAGGTTTTAGGATCATTACAGTAAAACACTGTGGCTATGCACTGTATGTACATGTACAGTAACACTTGCATGCAGAGACTAACCTACACTGACAGCCTTGTCAGCAGTGTTGTCAGGTGTCTTCAAAGTGAGGCCATCTGTCACACTAACACAATTACACTGCATTATTAGGCCTAATCATCGCAGGTCTCTCTGACACCATGGTGGTGTGTGTGTGTGTGTGTGTGTGTGTGTGTGTGTGTGTGTGTGTGTGTGTGTGTGTGTGTGTGTGTGTGTGTGTGTGTGTGTGTGTGTGTGTGTGTGTGTGTGTTGTGATGATCCTAGCGCTATTATCATCACAACACCATGGAACCTGAACCCTACTACACCTAAAGACCACGCTGGGTTTTAGGGGTCAGCGAAATAACACACACGCGCACACACACACACACACACACACACACACACACACACACACACACACACACACAGCAGCTATGAAATCCATTATGATAAAGCTAACCTGGACAAGTCATTCCCACATCAGCAGCTGCAGTTGGATCCTGAAACAGAGTGGATGTATGGAGCGCCACGGCAACGCCTTATATTATACAGAGAATGCTGCAGCAGAAGCAAACTCCTTCATCCGCTGCTCTTTGTACCCCTCTGCATCAGTGAGGAGGAGTCATTCAACGCTTACTTTATATCTGGAGTCAGTCCAGGATATTCACCCCACACAAATACAAAGAGGGTGAAGCTACACCTGTCCATCAAAATGGACTATTTAGAATCAAAGACACAGGGTAGAGGTCGCTGAGAGGTCGCTGAGAGGTCGCTGAAAGGCCGCTGATAGGTCGCTGAGAGGTCACTGAGAGGTCGGTCAGAGGTCGCTGAGAGGTCGCTGAAAGGTCATTGAGAGGTCGGTGAGAGGTCGCTGAGAGGTCGGTAAGAGGTCGCTGAGAGGTCGGTAAGAGGTCACTGAGAGGTCGCTAAGAGGTCGGTGAGAGGTCGCTAAGAGGTCGGTAAGAGGTCGCTGAAAGGTCATTGAGAGGTCGGTGAGAGGTCGCTGAGAGGTCGGTGAGAGGTCGCTGAGAGGTCGCTAAGAGGTCGGTGAGAGGTCGCTAAGAGGTTGGTAAGGGTGAAATGATCACACAGTTAGGGTTGCAAACACACACACACAGTCAGACACACTGCAACACACACACACACACACACACACACACACACACACACACACACACACACACACACACACACACACACACACACACACACACACACAGACACACACACACACACACACACACACACACACACACACACACAGGAGGAAAAGGTGGTTTATATACTTTGTTAACTGTTGCTAGTGTTGACTCGTTCTAATTTGAGACCGTTTGTTTGTGTAAATACACAGTACACTAATTACTATTAACTAACGGGTTCCACGGCCTTTGTCACGGACTTCAAAATGAGCGGACCAAGGCGCAGCATTGAGTTACACATCTTTTTAATACAAAGTGAAACTAGAAACAAAACAACAAAACTACAAAGAACGTGAAGTCGTAGTGCCCAAACACACTAACACAAACAATATCCCACAAAGCAGGTGGGAGATAGGGCTTCCTACATATGATCCCCAATTAGAGGCAACGATTACCAGCTGCCTCTAATTGGGAACCATACAAAATCACCAACATAGAAATACACATTCTAGAACCCCCCCCCCCCCCCAGTCACACCTACACCACTATAGAGAATCCAAGGGCTCTCTATGGTCAGGGCGTGACAGCCTTTTTTTAGTTCACTCAACTTTGTGTTACCTGAAATTAACACTGGCCCGAAATTACTATTTTTGGCATCTTACCTTAAAAAACAAAACAGTTTGGAACTAGTTACACACACAGCACAAATAACATACAATGATTTCAACTTACATTTCTGACAGACATGATTACATTGTGCATGTTCATTTACCCAGTAATTATTATTCAACAAGTCCTCATCTGGGACTTGAACTCACAACCTCATGGTTCATGGCATTCCCGTCTTCCTTTAAATTAGCTGCAAAAATACATGTATAAAGTAATTTCACCTGTAAAAGACTTAAGTACCGAAGGCCTACACCTGAAAAGCTGAAAATGACATCCGTCCCACTGACTCCCTCAGGTAATAATCATAAAACAAAGTGAAGTAGTAGATGTAGCTTCACACTGTGCTTCACATCAACCCAATAATCACAAGACTGAGTTCATCTCTAAGACAGGTGCATTAAAGTAATGCATCGGTGTTATTTGGCAGCACTGAGTCCACAAAACATTAAGAACACTGTCCTAATATTCAGCTGTATACTCGGTACACGGTGCAACAGTAAGTCAGGAACCTTTCACTGCTCTCTCGCTCTTGCTCTCTCTCTCTCTCTCTCTCTCTCTCTCTCTCTCTCTCTCCTCCCATTTATTTGTCAGTTTTCTTTTTTTCGGGAGGGGGATTCTGAAGATGGAGTGATTTTTCTGGTCAAATCTTGATGATGATGATGCAAGACAGGCAATTTAACAGGATTAGCAGGAGAGAGAGGAAGCTGAGGTTATTACTGTAGAGGCAAGATGAGAGGAGAACAGAGAGAGGAAGCTGAGGTTATTACTGTAGAGGCAAGAACAGAGGAGAACAGAAAGAGGAAGCTGAGGTTATTACTGTAGAGGCAAGATGAGAGGAGAACAGAGAGAGGAACAAGATGCCTTCTCTCGGGGACGTTGGAACATTGGTCCTTTAACTTCATCATATGAGCAAAAAGCATCTTAATAACACGTCGTAACAATAACACACGTTTAGTAAGAGAGGAAACAGAACAAGGTTGATGTAGAGAGCCGTTTGGAGCCTCGTGGAGCCGCGTGGAGCCGTTTGGAGCCTTGTGGAGCCGTTTGGAGCCTCGTGGAGCCGTTTGGAGCCTCGTGGAGCCTCGTGGAGCCGTTTGGAGCCTCGTGGAGCCGCGTGGAGCCGTTTGGAGCCTTATGGAGCCGTTTGGAGCCTCGTGGAGCCGCGTGGAGCCTCGTGTAGCAATGCTGTAACTCGTTATATTTGACAGAGAATTCTGCAGCAGAAGCAAACTCCTTTGTCCGCTGCTCTTTCGTCCGCTTGAGAGCAGAGTACCCCCCTTAAAGTATTAATGTTTCAGAGATAGCCGGTCTAAGTGCATACCAAGGGCCTTGGTCAACAGTAGTCCACTATATAGGGAATAGGGTGCTGGTCAGAGCTCTGGTCAACAGTAGTCCACTATATAGGGAATAGGGTGCTGGTCAGAGCTCTGGTCAACAGTAGTCCACTATATAGGGAATAGGGTGCTGGTCAGAGCTCTGGTCAACAGTAGTCCACTATATAGGGAATAGGGTATGGAACATGTGTGGTAGTATGCTGAAACCCGCCGCCACATAAATATGGAGTGAAAACAATATCATTATTTATTTTTTTTAAAAGCCTTTTTAACTGAAAACAGCCTCTGTCATCCTGTGTGTGTGACCTGTACTGTGCTGTAAATTCAGTTTTATTTTCTACTCCTTTCAAGGTTATTGGCGTGGTAATAACATGGTTTTTATCTCACATCATATAGGCCTGTCCAAGGAGGTAACCAAAAGGTTGCTGGATCGAATCCCCGAGCCGACAAGGTAAAAATATGTCATTCTGCCCCTGAACAAGGCAGTTAACCCACTGTTCCTAGGCCGTCATTGAAAAATAAGAATTTGTTCTTAACTGACTTACCTAGTTAAGTAAAGGTTAAATAAATAAAGCAACATTTGTTTATAACAAGTGTAGCCAAAGAGTTTTGTATTGTAGTGTTATAGTAACGGTTATTTACAAGTGTCATATTTTGGATTCTGTCTCACCGAGTGATTCCTTCCTTGCCTGATGATATATATTTATGATGTTGTCTCAATTCGTTGTTACAATTCAGAACTAAATGAATTATCAAAACAATTTTTGTTCTGTCTCAGTTGAGATCTAATCTAAAAGTCTGCTGGCTCACAGCGGACACATTAAGAGTTATATGTGGAGTGAGCAGAAAATGACAAATCTCATCTCCAGCCAGCCCAGTGCTCATCTCTAGTGCATTGGGGTGGTGTGTGTGTGCGTGTGCGTGTGCGTGTGTGCGTGTGCGTGCGTGTGGGGTGGTGTGTGTGTGTGCGTGTGCGTGTGCGTGTGTGTGTGTGTGGAAGGGGAATGTCCATTTGACTCCACTCAGTGACAGCAGATCAATGGTAGAGAAGAGGGCAGAGGGGAAGATAGAAATTAATTGATTGTCACAAATAAAACTCAAATTAAACAAACCAACAGCCTGGCGGGTCCAGAGCTCTGAGACAGGGCTGCGCTCATCTTCCCATTATCACTCCTCAGAGAGAGAGAGAGAGAGAGAGAGAGACACAGAGAGAGAGAGACACAGAGAGAGAGAGAGACACAGAGAGAGAGTGTGAGAGAGAGAGACACAGAGAGAGACACAGAGAGAGACACAGAGAGAGAGAGAGAAAGAAAGAGAGAGAGAGTGAGAGAGAGAGAAAGAGAGAGAGAGAGAAAGAGAGAGAGAGAGCGAGACAGACAGAGACAGAGAGAGAGAGAGACATATTTATTCTTCTATTACTCTTGGAGAGAGGCCCATGTCAGACGTCAGCTGGCAGGCAGGGGGGAAGGCCACATCCTCTGGCCGCACGCGTGCACAGACACACTCTAAGAAGGAGGATACGTTTTAAAGGATACTGTGAGTGAACTAGATGGAGGATCAGGGGACCAGACCATCATTGATCCAACACTTCCTAACATGAAAATAAATCTTAACTGTAACAGTCATCGACAGTTCAGAGGTCAATTCCACCAATCACCTTAACCTCCTAGCAAGTTAGTATGAACCCACTTCCTTCCTGCTTCATCGAACATACTCTCACTCTTCAATCACTGCGATGTGTATCCCAAATCGCACCCTATTCCCTATATAGTGTACTACTGTTGACCAGAGCTCTGACCAGCACCCTATTCCCTATATAGTGGACTACCGTTGACCAGAGCTCTGACCAGCACCCTATTCCCTATATAGTGGACTACTGTTGACCAGAGCTCTGAACGGCACCCTATTCCCCATAGGGCTTGACACTAGTGTACTATATAGACTAGGATAGGGCACCATTTTGGGACATACTGTATATACAAACACAGGGCAATGATGTATCCATCCATTCTAGTTTGACAATGATCACATAATAAAATAAGAAACTTTTTTTTATATATTTTTTTACATTTCCTTACCCCCCAAAAAGAAGAAGAAGAAGACGAAGATGAAGAAGAAGAATTGAGAAATGACATTTAATTAAAGAGAGCAAAATAAAGCCCCAAGAAAAAGAGATAAAGCAGTGGGGGAATAAGAGTGTAGAGAGAGAGAGAGAGAGAGAGAGAGAGAGAGAGAGAGAGAGAGAGAGAGAGAGAGAGAGAGAGAGAGAGAGAGAGAGAGAGAGAGAGAGAGAGAGAGAAAGAAAGAAAGAGAGGGAGAAATGAAGAGAAAAGGCAGTAAAAGTGATTTGTCAGTCCGGTGGTGTAGCTGGATTATGATGAAAATGAAAGGCACTGAGTCAGGGAGTATCAGAGAGCCGCAGCAGATAACACACAACCACAGTAAGGGGGCGGACGACGATGGAAACAGAGAGAATAAATGAGGGAGGGAGCTAGGGAGGGAGCTAGGGAGGGAGGGAGGGAGGGAGGGAGGGAGGGAGGGAGGGAGGGAGGGAGAACGAAAAAGAGGGGGAAGAGAGATGGGGAAGAGAGAAAGAGGAGTGTGGGGAAGAAAGAGGAGTGTAAGAAGAGAGAAAAGGGAGAGGAGGAGGAGAAAGAGAGAAAGAGAGAGAGGTCTAATAAGACATACAAAACAATATGAAGGAAGAATGTGAAAAAAATGGAAGAACGAAAGGCAAAATGAACACAGTACACTGTACAGAGCCTTCAGAAATGCACTGTAATGAGTTTTTCCACATTTTGTTACGTTACAGCCTTATTCTAAAATTGATTACATTTTTACAAATCCTCATCAATCTACACACAATACCCCATAATGACAAAGCAAAAACACATTTTTAGAAACTTGTTTTTTTAGTTTGCAAATGCATAAAAAAATATAAAACAGAAATACCTTATTGATATAAGTATTCAGACCCTTTGCTATGAGACTCGAAATTGAGCTCAGGTGCATCCTGTTTCCACTGATCGTCCTTGAGATGTTTCTATAACTTGATTGGACATGATTTGGAAAGGCACACACCTGTCTATATAAGGTCCTACACTTGACAGTGCATGTCAGAGCAAAAACCAAGCCATGAGGTTGAAGGAATTGTCCGTAGAGCTCCGAGACAGGATTGTATCGAGGCACAGATCTGGGGAAGGGTACCAAAAAATGTCATCAACATTGAAGGTCCCCAAGAATACAGTGGCCTCCATCATTCTTAAATGGAAGAAGTTTGGAACCACCAAGACTTTTCCTAGAGCTGGCCACCTGGCCAAACTGAGCAGTTGGGGGAGAAGTACTTTGGTCAGGGAGGTGACCAAGAACCCGATGGTCACTCTGACAGAGCTCCAGAGTTCCTCTGTGAAGATGGGAGAACCTTCCAGAAGGACAACCATCTCTGCAGCACTCCACCAATCAGGCCTTTATGGAAGAGTGGCCAGACGGAAGCCACTCCTCAGTAAAAGGCACATGACAGCCTGCTTGGAGTTTCCCAAAAGGCACCTAAAGGACTCTCAGACCATGAGAAACAAGCTTTTCTGGTCTGATGAAACCAAGATTGAACTCTTTGGCCTGAATGCCAAGCGTCACGTCTGGAGGAAACCTGGCACCATCCCTGTTAAGCATTTATTTGGGCTTCAATTTCTGAGGATGGTAACTCTAATGAACTTATCCTCTGCAGCAGAGCTAACTCTGAGTCCAAATAACTTCACAGATTGTAAAGGGTTTAAACACTGTTTTCCACGCTTGTTCAATTAACCATAAACAATGGTCCGTCATGGTCTGTCACAGCATCATCGGACTGAGCTTGTGGTCATTGCAGGCAAACTCAACTCTGTGCGTTACAGGCAAGACATCCTCCTCCCTTATGTGGTACCCTTTCTGCAGGCTCATCCTGACATGACTCTCCAGCATGACAATGCCACCAGCCATACTGATCGTTCTGTGCGTGATTTCCTGCAAGACAGGAATGTCAGTGTTCTGCCATGGCCAGCGAAGAGCCCGGATCTCAATCTCATTGAGCACGTCTGGGACCTGTTGGATTGGAGGGTGAGGGCTAGGGCTTTTCCCCCCAGAAATGTCTGGGAACTTGCAGGTACCTTGGTGGAAGAGTGGGGTAACATCTCACAGCAAGAACTGGCAAATCTGGGGCAGTCCATGAGGAGGAGATGCACTGCAGTACTTAATGCAGCTGGTGGCCACACCAAATACTGACTGTTACTTTTGTTCAGGGACACATTATTCAATTTCTGTTAGTCACATGTCTGTGGAACTTGTTCAGTTAATGTCTCAGTTGTTGAATCTTGTTATGTTCATACAAATATTTACACATGTTAAGTTTGATGAAAAAAAACGCAGTTGACAGTGAGAGGACGTTTTTTTGTTGCTGAGTTATATATATATTCCGGATTCTGCTTGTTCTGGTATTAATTAATTTCTTTCTTTTTTACTTTTTGGATTATGCGTGTATTGTTTTGTATTGCTAGGTATTACTGCACTGTTGGAGCTAGAAACAGAATAATTCCGCTGCACCTGCGATAACATCTGCAAATCTGTGTAAACAAACCAATTAACTTTGATTTGATTTGTGTGTGTGTGTGTGTGTGTGTGTGTGCTCTGAGAGTGTTCTCCAAGTTTTACCAGCGGCAACATCCCTCTAACGCTAACAGAGAGACAAGGGCTGGAGGTGATTACGATGTTAGAATGCCTACTGTACCCGTACACTGTGACTGTGATCGTGACTGGGACTGGCACAATGCAGCAGAATCAGAGCCACCAGAACTTGTCTTTCTTTCAGGAGTAACCTGAGTGACCGATAGATCAATGAACCCGTAAGCAATCATCTATCTATCTCTCAGATCAGCATGCTCCACTCAGGTGGCGGTTGGGTGGGTGGACTACAATGTCTTCACTGATGCCGCTTTACCCTGATCAATCATACTGTTGTCAGAGGAGTGAGAAGGAGAGAGGGAGGATGAGGAGAGAAAGAGGGGGAGGGAGGCAGAGGGAAGAGGTGGGGGGGGGGGGGGCATCTCTTTTGCATGCCGGATGGCAGGCAATGCATCAAAAGATGACAGCTTTCCCATTCTTCTTTAAATAAGAGTGGCAAGACTCCTGGCTGTGCTTTAAGTTTAATCATTCATCTAAATAAGTTGCAGAGAGAACCTCTCAGAGCTGGAGGCTAGAAGCCGGGCGCTAGGTGGAGGGGAGAGCTAGGCAGCCAGCCAGTGGAAGTGGAAGGCAAAGTGCAATAACAACTGACATCACACTGCTGAATTTCTCATTTGTAAGCGTGTAAACATACAGTACCAGTCAAAAGTTTGGACACACCTACTCATTCAAGGGTGTTTCTTTATTTTCTTTCTTTTTTCCCCTACATTTTAGAATAATAGTGAAGACATCAAAACTATGAAATAACACATACGGAATCATGTAGTAAGCAAAAAAGTTTTAAACAAATCTAAATATATTTTAGATTTGAGATTCTTCAAAGTAGCCACCCTTTGCCTTGATGATAGCAATGCAAACTCTTGGCATTCTCTAAACCAGCTTTACGAGGTAGTCACCTGGAATGCATTTCAATTAACAGGTGTGCCTTGTTAAAAGTTAAATAGTGGAATTTCTTTCCCGCTTAATGCGTTTGAGCCAATCAGTTGTGTTGTGACAAGGTAGGGGTAAAATACAGAAGATAGCCCTATTTGGTAAAAGACTAAGCTCATATTAAAGCAAGAACAGCTCAAATAAGCAAAGAGAAACAACAGTCCATCATTACTTTAAGACATGAAGGTCAGTCAATCCAGAAAATGTCAAGAACTTTCAAGAAGTTTCTTCAAGTGCCGTCGCAAAAACCGTCAAGCGCTATGATGAAACTGTCTCTCATGAGGACCGCCACAGGAAAGGAAGACCCAAAGTTACCTCTGCTGCAGAGGATCCGTTCATTAGAGTTAACAGTACCTCATATTGCTGCCCAAATAAATGTTTCACAGAGTTCAAGTAACAGACACATCTCAACATCAACTGATCAGAGGACACTGTGTGAATCAGGCCTTCATGGTCAAATTGCTGCAAACAAACCACTACTAAAGGACACCAATAAGAAGAAGAGACTTGCTTGGGCCAAGAAACATGAGCAATGGACATTAGACCGATGGACATTTGTGATTTTTGGTTACAACCGCTGTGTCTTTGTGAGATGCAGAGTAGGTGAACGGATGATCTCGGCATGTGTGGTTCCCACCGTGAAGCATGGAGGAGGAGGTGTGATGGTGTGGGTGTGGGGGTGATGGTGTGGGGGTGCTTTGCTGGTGACATTGTCAGTGATTTATTTACAATTCAAGGCACACTTAACCAGCATGGCTACCGCAGCACCTCCAACACACCTCCAGGCTGTGTAAGGTCTATTTGACCAAGAAGGAGAGTGATGGAGTGCTGCATCAGATGACCTGGCCTCCACAATCACCCGACCTCAACCAAATTGAGATGGTTTGGGATGAGTTGGACTGCAGAGTGAAGGAAAAGCAGCCAATATGTGCTCAGCATATGTGGGAACTCCTTCAAGACTTTTGGAAAAGCATTCCTCATGAAGCTGGTTGAGAGAATGCCAAGAGTGTGCAAAACTGTCATCAAGGCAAAGGATTGCTACTTTCACTCTCAAAATCCCATTTTTTTTATAGAAAAAATACACAAACTGGATGGTCTAAGTCCACAACAATGCTTAAACCACATCAATGTGATTGGGGGGGGGGGGGCTGTCAGGGCCTGGTTCCCCAGTGGGTGGGCCTCTGTTCATCCAGGCCCATCCATGTCTGAGCCCCTGATACAAACAGCACCTGATAATAATTGCCCATCACAAATAGCCTGCTAACCAGCACTTCGGACTAAACTTTTTCAATACCTAGTTTGCATACCCATTGTTGCCTTAGTTAGCATTTACTGATATCATACGTTGAAAAGTCTTTCATACCGGCTACTGATGTCATTCTTCTGTGAGCTGCTCCATGCCAGAACCAGTTGAGAGTTTTACACTCTTGCTTCCTGCAGATGATATTCAGCTGAAACTAGGCTGTGGATTAAAAAGTGAGTTTAAGCAATGCCTACTGAAAAAAACTTGTATACCTGGGTATAGCCTCCACTACACCACTGGCCCTTTGTGTTTTACAAAACGTGCTCTATCCTACATTAGTGCGTTGGTATTACGGTTGCTGTCCTTTCAGCATCACCAACCTGTCACACACTGAAGGCCTATAGGTTTACCACTGTCACACACTGAAGGCCTATAGGTTCACAACTGTCATACACTGAAGGCCTATAGGTTCACCACTGAAGGCCTATAGGTTCACCACTGAAGGCCTATAGGTTTACCACTGTCACACACTGAAGGCCTCTGGGTTCACCACTGAAGGCCTATAGGTTCACCACTGAAGGCCTATAGGTTCACCACTGTCACACACTGAAGGCCTCTAGGTTCACCACTGTCACACATTGAAGGCCTATAGGTTCACCACTGAAGGCCTATAGGTTCACCACTGAAGACCTATAGGTTCACCACGGAAGGCCTATAGGTTCACCACTGAAGGCCTATAGGTTCACCACTGAAGGCCTATAGGTTCACCACTGAAGGCCTATAGGTTCACCACTGAAGGCCTATAGGTTCACCACTGAAGGCCTATAGGTTCACCACTGAAGGTTCACCACTGACGGCCTATATGTTCACCACTGAAGGTTCACCACTGAAGGTCTATAGGTTCACCACTGAAGGCCTATAGGTTCACCACTGAAGGTCTATAGGTTCACCACTGAAGGCCTATAGGTTCACCACTGAAGGTCTATAGGTTCACCACTGAAGGCCTATAGGTTCACCACTGAAGGCCTATAGGTTCACCACTGAAGGCCTATAGGTTCACCACTGAAGGCCTATAGGTTCACCACTGAAGGCCTATAGGTTCACCACTGAAGGTCTATAGGTTCACCACTGAAGGCCTATAGGTTCACCACTGAAGGCCTATAGGTTCACCACTGAAGGCCTATAGGTTCACCACTGAAGGCCTATAGGTTCACCACTGAAGGTCTATAGGTTCACCACTGAAGGCCTATAGGTTCACCACTGAAGGCCTATAGGTTCACCACTGAAGGCCTATAGGTTCACCACTGAAGGCCTATAGGTTCACCACTGAAGGCCTATAGGTTCACCACTATAAAGGCTCTTAAGATATTCATGTTCCTAGAAAGGAATGTCTATATTTGGCGAAGCGTTTTGACTGAATGGATGCTGATAATGAGTTTTTTTTTTACTCCGCTGGTCTCCGGTGGTTTTGGGAAGACCGAGTCAAGACCGCGACACTCAATATGTGGTCTCGAGATCGGTCTGGAGTTCTACAACACTGGCTAAGTGACAGTGATTGATGCTCTCTGTGTTCTCAATTTATCAAGCGGCGTACGGTACCACGCTGCCACTCCATAAGAGATAAACAGCAGAAATATATATCAGAGATAAATAAAGAAGACAATAAAACATCCTATCTACAGGATTAATAGACGAATAGGAGAGAAAGGGAGGACGAGATTGGGGAGAGGAGGAGGTAGAGAAAGATATTGAGGAGAGGGGAAAAAGCAGAGAGAAAGAGATGGACGAAAAGGGGAGGAAATGGGTAGAGAAAGGGAGAAGGGGGGTTGGACATCAGCGGGATTGGGATGGGTTCGGGTAGCTCGCAACATTAGGCCTTGCTTCTGACAATACAGTCAAGTATGTTACCCAGGGTATGCGGAAGATGGGATGTTACCCAGGGTATGCGGAAGATGGGATGTTACCCAGGGTATGGGGAAGATGGGATGTTACCCAGGGTATGGGGAAGATGGGATGTTACCCAGGTTATGGGGAAGATGGGATGTTACCCAGGGTATGGGGAAGATGGGATGTTACTTAGGGTATGGGGAAGATGGGATGTTACTTAGGGTATGGGAAAGATGGGATGTTACCCAGGGTATGGGGAAGATGGGATGTTACCCAGGGTATGGGGAAGATGGGATGTTACCCAGGGTATGGGGAAGATGGGATGTTACTTAGGGTATGGGAAAGATGGGATGTTACCCAGGGTATGGGGAAGATGGGATGTTACCCAGGGTATGGGGAAGATGGGATGTTACCCAGGGTATGCGGAAGATGAGATGTTACCCAGGGTATGGGGAAGATGGGATGTCACCCAGGGTATGCGGAAGATGGGATGTTACCCAGGGTATGGGGAAGATGGGATGTTACCCAGGGTATGGGGAAGATGGGATGTTACTTAGGGTATGGGGAAGATGGGATGTTACTTAGGGTATGGGAAAGATGGGATGTTACCCAGGGTATGGGGAAGATGGGATGTTACCCAGGGTATGGGGAAGATGGGATGTTACCCAGGGTATGGGGAAGATGGGATGTTACCCATCTTCCCCATACCTGGCGCTGTGTGGACTGGACCTGTGTGGACTGGCTCTGTGTGGACTGGACCTGTGTGGACTGGTGCTGGTGCTGTGTGGACTGGTGCTGGTGCTGTGTGGACTGGTGCTGGTGCTGTGTGGACTAGTGCTGATGCTGTGTGGACTGGTGCTGGTGCTGTGTGGACTGGTGCTGATGCTGTGTGGACTGGTGCTGGTGCTGTGTGGACTGGTGCTGATGCTGTGTGGACTGGTGCTGGTGCTGTGTGGACTGGTTCTAGTGCTGTGTGGACTGGTGCTGGTGCTGTGTGGACTGGCGCTGGATGGACTGGCGCTAGATGGACTGGTGCTGATGCTGGATGAACTGGCGCTGGATGGACTGGCGCTGGATGAACTGGCGCTGGATGGACTGGCGCTGGATGGACTGGCGCTGGATGGACTGGCGCTGGATGGACTGGTGCTGTGTGGACTGGCCCTGTGTGGACTGGCCCTGTGTGGACTGGCGCTGGATGAACTGGCGCTGGATGGACTGGCGCTGGATGAACTGGCGCTGGATGGACTGGCGCTGGATGGACTGGTGCTGTGTGGACTGGCCCTGTGTGGACTGGTGCTGGTGCTCTGTGGACTGGTGCTGGTGCTGTGTGGACTGGTGCTGGATGGACTGATGCTGGATGGACTGGCGCTGTGTGGACTGGTGCTGGATGGACTGACGCTGTGTGGACTGGCGCTGAATGGACTGGCGCTGGATGGACTGGCCCTGTGTGGACTG
>NC_074667.1:76961881-76968012 GCF_029448725.1 Salvelinus fontinalis
GTGATTCCCAAACCTTCCATAACAAAGCCATCCCCTACAGAGAGATGAACCTGGAGAAGAGTCCCCTAAGCAAGCTGGTCCTAGGGCTCTGTTCACAAACACAAACACACCCCACAGAGCCCCAGAACAGCAACACAATTAGACCCAACTAAATCATGAGAAAACACAAAGATAATGACTTAACACAGTGGAAAGAATTTTCAAAAAAACAAAGCAAACTAGAAAGCTATTTGGCCCTTAACAGAGAGTACACAGTGGCAGAATACCTGACCACTGTGACTGACCCAAACTTAAGGAAAGCTTTGACTATGTACAAACTCAGTGAGCATAGCCTTGCTATTGAGAAAGGCTGCCGTAGGCAGACATGGCTCTCAAGAGAAGACAGACTATGTGCACACTGCCCACAAAATGAGGTGGAAACTGAGCTGCACTTCCTAACCTCCTGCCCAATGTATGACCATATTAGAGAGACATATTTCCCTCAGATTACACAGATCCACAAAGAATTTGAAAACGAATCCAATTTTGATAAACTCCCATATCTACTGGGTGAAATACCACAGTGTTCCATCACAGCAGCAAGATGTGTGACCTGTTGCCACAAGAAAAGGGCAACCAGTGAAGAACAAACACCATTGTAAATACAACCTATATTTATATTTATTTATTTTCCCTTTTGTACTTCAACTATTTGCACACCATTACAACACTGTATATAGACATAATATAACATTTTAAAATCACTTTATTCTTTTGGAAATTTTGTGAGTCTAATGTTGACTGTTAATTTTTTGTTGTTAATTTCACTTTTGTTTATTATCTATTTCACTTGCTTTGGCAATGTTAACATATGTTTCCCATGCCAATAAAGCCCCTTGAATTGAATTGAATTGAATAGATAGATAGATAGATTGAGGGGGAGAGGGAAAGGAAGGGGGAGAGAAAGAGGGAGAGAGAGAGAGAGAAATGGAGGGAGAGTTGCTCTGCATCAGTTCAGGTCATCTCCCTGCAGGGAGATGCAGAGACGCTGTGGCAGCTGGTGGCTCCCCGCTCTATGAACATACACACTATGACGCTACACACACACACGCACACACACACACACACACACGCACGCGCACGCACGCACGCACGCACGCACGCACACACACACACGGACAGAAACACTCATACGCACACACTTATGACGTACTACACACACACACGTGGACAGGCACACACATACGCACACACTTATGACGTACTACACACACACACACACACGCTAAAGCATGCACATTCTCTTCTCTCTCTGTCTGTAGACTAGACAAGACAACACACCAGGGTTGCTGTTCAGAAGAGGACATTGTATTATCACATCTTGTACTCCCTGATGAAGTTTTTAATCTTTGATTCCATTGAACATGTCATACGAATAAAGGCATTTTAATTCATGATATGAAGAGTGCCTTGGTCGTCCTTTCCATCTGGTGACCAATTTACCAGTTTTACCAAAGAGCACCTTCTGTCTACCAAAACCTACTGTCTGCTGTACCCCTGGGCCTCTTCTGTCTACCAAAACCTACTGTCTGCTGTACCCCTGGGCCTCTTCTGTCTACCAAAACCTACTGTCTGCTGTACCCCTTCTGTCTACCAAAACCTACTGTCTGCTGTACCCCTGGGCCTCTTCTGTCTACCAAAACCTACTGTCTGCTGTACCCCTGGGCCTCTTCTGTCTACCAAAACCTACTGTCTGCTGTACCCCTGGGCCTCTTCTGTCTACCAAAACCTACTGTCTGCTGTACCCCTTCTGTCTACCAAAACCTAGTGTCTGCTGTACCGCTGGGCATCTTCTGTCTACCAAAACCTACTGTCTGCTGTACCCCTGGGCCTCTTCTGTCTACCAAAACCTACTATTGTGTACCTTGGCCTCTTCTGTCTACCAAAACCTACTGTCTGCTGTACCCCTGGGCCTCTTCTGTCTACCAAAACCTACTGTCTGCTGTACCCCTGGGCCTCTTCTGTCTACCAAAACCTACTGTCTGCTGTACCCCTGGCCTCTTCTGTCTACCAAAACCTACTGTCTGCTGTACCCCTGGCCTCTTCTGTCTACCAAAACCTACTGTCTGCTGTACCCCTGGGCCTCTTCTGTCTACCAAAACCTACTGTCTGCTGTACCCCTTCTGTCTACCAAAACCTAGTGTCTGCTGTACCGCTGGGCATCTTCTGTCTACCAAAACCTACTGTCTGCTGTACCCCTGGGCCTCTTCTGTCTACCAAAACCTACTGTCTGCTGTACCCCTGGGCCTCTTCTGTCTACCAAAACCTACTGTCTGCTGTACCCCTGGGCCTCTTCTGTCTACCAAAACCTACTGTCTGCTGTACCCCTGGGCCTCTTCTGTCTACCAAAACCTACTGTCTGCTGTACCCCTGGGCATCTTCTGTCTACCAAAACCTACTGTCTGCTGTACCCCTGGGCATCTTCTGTCTACCAAAACCTACTGTCTGCTGTACCTCTGGGCCTCTTCTGTCTACCAAAACCTAGTGTCTGCTGTACCCCTTCTGTCTACCAACACCTACTGTCTGCTGTACCCCTGGGCACCTTCTGTCTCCCAAAACCTAAAGTCTGCTGTACCCCTGTACCCCTTCTGTCTACCAAAACCTACTGTCTGCTATACCCCTGGTCCTCTTCTGTCTACCAAAACCTACTGTCTGCTGTACCCCTGGGCATCTTCTGTCTACCAAAACCTACTGTCTGCTGTACCCCTGGGCATCTTCTGTCTACCAAAACCTACTGTCTGCTGTACCTCTGGGCCTCTTCTGTCTACCAAAACCCTAGTGTCTGCTGTACCCCTTCTGTCTACCAACACCTACTGTCTGCTGTACCCCTGGGCACCTTCTGTCTCCCAAAACCTAAAGTCTGCTGTACCCCTGTACCCCTTCTGTCTACCAAAACCTACTGTCTGCTATACCCCTGGTCCTCTTCTGTCTACCAAAACCTACTGTCTGCTGTACCCCTGGGCCTCCTCTGTCTACCAAAACCTACTGTCTGCTATACCCCTGGGCCTCTTCTGTCTATCAAAACCTACTGTCTGCTGTACCCCTTCTGTCTACCAAAACCTACTGTCTGCTGTACCCCTTCTGTCTACCAAAACCTACTGTCTGCTGTACACCGTCTGTCTACCAAAACCTACTATTGTGTACCTTGGCCTCTTCTGTCTACTAAAACCTACTGTCTGCTGTACCCCTGGGCCTCTTCTGTCTACCAAAACCTACTGTCTGCTATACCCCTGGGCCTCTTCTGTCTACCAACACCTACTGTCTGCTGTACCCCTGGGCATCTTCTGTCTACCAAAACCTACTGTCTGCTGTACCTCTGGGCCTCTTCTGTCTACCAAAACCTACTGTCTGCTGTACCCCTTCTGTCTACCAAACCTACTGTCTGCTGTACCCCTTCTGTCTACCAAAACCTACTGTCTGCTGTACCCCTTCTGTCTACCAAAACCTACTGTCTGCTGTACCCCTGGGCCTCTTCTGTCTACCAAAACCTACTGTCTGCTGTACCCCTGGGCCTCTTCTGTCTACCAAAACCTACTGTCTGCTGTACCTCTGGGCCTCTTCTGTCTACCAAAACCTACTGTCTGCTGTACCTCTGGGCACCTTCTGTCTACCAAAACCTACTGTCTGCTGTACCCCTTCTGTCTACCAACACCTACTGTCTGCTGTACCCCTGGGCCTCTTCTGTCTACCAAAACCTACTGTCTGCTGTACCTCTTCTGTCTACCAAAACCTACTGTCTGCTGTACCCCTGGGCACCTTCTGTCTACCAAAACCTACTGTCTGCTGTACCCCTGGGCCTCTTCTGTCTACCAAAACCTACTGTCTGCTGTACCCCTTCTGTCTACCAAAACCTACTGTCTGCTGTACCCCTGGGCCTCTTCTGTCTACCAAAACCTAGTGTCTGCTGTACCCCTGGGCACCTTCTGTCTACCAAAACCTACTGTCTGCTGTACCCCTTCTGTCTACCAAAACCTACTGTCTGCTGTACCCCTTCTGTCTACCAAAACCTACTGTCTGCTGTACCCCTGGGCATCTTCTGTCTACCAAAACCTACTGTCTGCTGTACCTCTTCTGTCTACCAAAACCTACTGTCTGCTGTACCCCTGGGCACCTTCTGTCTACCAAAACCTACTGTCTGCTGTACCCCTGGGCATCTTCTGTCTACCAAAACCTACTGCCTGCTGTACCCCTTCTGTCTACCAAAACCTACTGTCTGCTGTACCCCTTCTGTCTACCAAAACCTACTGTCTGCTGTACCCCTGGGCACCTTCTGTCTACCAAAACCTACTGTCTGCTGTACCCCTGGGCATCTTCTGTCTACCAAAACCTACTGTCTGCTGTACCCCTTCTGTCTACCAAAACCTACTGTCTGCTGTACCCCTGGGCCTCTTCTGTCTACCAAAACCTACTGTCTGCTGTACCCCTGTACCCCTTCTGTCTACCAAAACCTACTGTCTGCTGTACCCCTGGGCACCTTCTGTCTACCAAAACCTACTGTCTGCTGTACCCCTGCGCTGGATGTTTAGGTCTAAAATCTGCAGTAAAGAAAAATACACACCTGTGGTTTCCTTACTGGGGGGGTCTGTCTGGTGTTTAATGGCTGATGTAATGTTGGGTGTATGAGTTATCCACCATTAGTTAGTAAAAGATACAGGAAATGAATAGTGACATATGATCCCCATTCAGTGGTTTTTTCTGCAAAACTCTTAGAATTTATTCACCATGTGGGTTTCCAATGTCCACCGTGTAACAAATCTAAAATTTCAAATAGGCCATTGAGAGGAAACATTTTGGAATGAGTAAAATGCTGAGATATTGCTCATTTAAAAACAAGGCTTCAGTTTACTCAGTTTACTCGTTACTCAAGTTATAGAGCCCATGATGTACCGAAGATATATAGAACCCATGATGTACTGAAGATATATAGAACCCATGATGTACCGAAGATATATAGAACCCATGATGTACTGAATATATATAGAACCCATGATGTACCGAAGATATATAGAACCCATGATGTACCGAAGATATATAGAACCCATGATGTACCGAAGATATATAGAACCCATGATGCACTGAAGATATAGAACCCATGATGTACTGAATATATATAGAACCCATGATGTACTGAAGATATATAGAACCCATGATGTACTGAAGATATATAGAACCCATGATGTACCGAAGATATATAGAACCCATGATGTACTGAAGATATATAGAACCCATGATGTACTGAAGATATATAGAACCCATGATGTACCGAAGATATATAGAATCCATGATGTACTGAATATATATAGAACCCATGATGTACTGAAGATATAGAACCCATGATGTACTGAATATATATAGAACCCATGATGTACTGAAGATATATAGAACCCATGATGTACCGAAGATATATAGAATCCATGATGTACCGAAGATATATAGAACCCATGATGTACTGAAGATATAGAACCCATGATGTACTGAATATATATAGAACCCATGATGTACTGAAGATATATAGAACCCATGATGTACCGAAGATATATAGAATCCATGATGTACCGAAGATATATAGAACCCAAGAATGTAGCCTGGTGCCAGTAGTGGTGTAGAGCAGATGGGAGTGTTGAGAGGAGGATGGATGGAGGAGGGGATGGAGGGATGGAGGGATGGAAGGTGGGAGGGAGTATATATATATATCTGTAATTTCTAACAAGCTGTGAGACTGTAATCCAGGCAGGGCCAGGTCAGCGTC
Organism: Salvelinus fontinalis; assembly: GCF_029448725.1. Lineage (NCBI taxonomy): Eukaryota > Metazoa > Chordata > Actinopteri > Salmoniformes > Salmonidae > Salvelinus > Salvelinus fontinalis. The sequence goes on from NC_074667.1 coordinate 76,967,670, forward strand.
ACAGGACAAGACGACACACTCTTCATCATGACACACACACCTCCCTGCCTGCGTTCCTACTGTGACAGCCAAGCATCCCTGCTAATTAGCACACTAGTTAATGATCCAAGTCAGTCACACTCTGGAGAGGCTGAGACGCTCTCTCTCTCTCTCTGAAACTCTCTCTCTCTCTGAAACTCTCTCTCTCTCTGAAACTCTCTCTCTCTCTCTGAAACTCTCTCTCTCTCTGAAACTCTCTCCTTGTCTCTGTCTGTCTCTGACTCTCTCTAGCTCTCTTTCTTCTCTCCTTCTGACTCTCTCTCTAGCTCTCTTTCTTCTCTCCTTCTGACTCTCTTTCTCTTTT
>NC_074667.1:76974177-77016677 GCF_029448725.1 Salvelinus fontinalis
CCCTCCCTCCCTCCCTCCCTCCCTCCCTCCCTCCCTCCCTCCCTCCCTCCCTCATCCATCCCACCTCCCTCCCTCCCTCCCTCCCTCCCTCCCTCCCACATCCATCCCACCTCCATCCCTCCCTCCCTCCATCCCTGCCAACCCCCTCCCTTTATTAAATTAATCCATGATTAAATGGCATTTTCTGTTTTCAGAGACTTTTCATGGAGTGAATGGAACACTCTTAGTAAAACAGTCAGAGTTTGGTTTTTTCTCCATCCACCACTCTGCAGGTGAGAAGACCTGTCCGAAGGAGGTGCTATTCACAAACCATAGCTGGAGACCTCTGGATAGGACAGGAGGACAGGATGAATATAGACAACAGTCTAGCCTTTCTAAAACTCAGTCCTGGGGACTCCAAGAGGTGCACATTAGGTTTTTCCCCCCTGGCACTACACATCTGATTAAAATAATCAACTCATCAAGCTTTCATTATTTGAATCGGCTGTGTAGAGCTAGAGCAACTACCAAAACGTTCCCCCCTTGGAGTCCCCGGGACTGAGTTTGGGAAACGTATCAATAGTCAATTGTTAATTTATCCTGAGAAGTCTTACTGATGATAACCCTGTCATGTACTGTCGTACGATGGTGCAAATATGATCCTGAAATCCTGATTAAAACACCACTCTGAAATCCTGATTAAAACACCACTCTGAAATCCTGATTAAAATACCACTCTGAAATCCTGATTAAAATAGCACCCTGAAATCCTGATTAAAATACCACTCTGAAATCCTGATTAAAATAGCACCCTGAAATCCTGATTAAAACACCACTCTGAAATCCTGATTAAAATAGCACCCTGAAATCCTGATTAAAATACCACTCTGAAATCCTGATTAAAATAGCACCCTGAAATCCTGATTAAAACACCACTCTGAAATCCTGATTAAAATACCACTCTGAAATCCTGATTAAAATGGCACCCTGAAATCCTGATTAAAATACCACTCTGAAATCCTGATTAAAATACCACTCTGGAATCCTGATTAAAATACCACTCTGAAATCCTGATTAAAATAGCACCCTGAAATCCTGATTAAAATACGATCCTGAAATCCGATTAAAATACCACTCTGAAATCCTGATTAAAATAGCACCCTGAAATCCTGATTAAAATACCACTCTGAAATCCTGATTAAAATAGCACCCTGAAATCCTGATTAAAATACCACTCTGAAATCCTGATTAAAATACCACTCTGAAATCCTGATTAAAATACCATTCTGAAATCCTGATTAAAATAGCACCCTGAAATCCTGATTAAAATAGCACTCTGAAATCCTGATTAAAATACCATCCTGAAATCCTGATTAAAATACCACTCTGAAATCCTGATTAAAATACCATCCTGAAATCCTGATTAAAATACCACTCTGAAATCCTGATTAAAATACCACTCTGAAATCCTGATTAAAATACCATTCTGAAATCCTGATTAAAATACCATCCTGAAATCCTGATTAAAATACCACTCTGAAATCCTGATTAAAATACCACTCTGAAATCCTGATTAAAATACCACTCTGAAATCCTGATTAAAATACCACTCTGAAATCCTGATTAAAATACCACTCTGAAATCCTGATTAAAATACCACTCTGAAATCCTGATTAAAATACCATTCTGAAATCCTGATTAAAATACCACTCTGGAATCCTGATTAAAACACCACTCAACATTACGTGCCAGAGGTGTTTATAGAACATTACGTGCCAGAGGTGTTTATAGAACATTACGTACCAGAGGTGTTTATTTGAAGCATTACAACTCAGGACAGTCATGAGCTGCTCTTGCCTCTATCCTCTCTTCTCTCCTCTCCTCCTCTCTCCTCTCCTCCTCTCCTCCTCTCCTCTCTCCTCTCTCCTCTCTTCTCTCCTCCTCTCTTCTCTCCCCTCCCCTCCCCTCTCCTCTCCTCTCCTCTCCTCTCCTCTCCTCTCCTCTTCTTTTCTCTTCTCTTCTCCTCTCCTCTCCTCTCCTCTCCTCTCCTCTCCTCTCCTCTCCTCTCCTCTCCTCTCCTCCCTCCCTCCTCTCTCTCCTCCTCTCCTCTCCTCTCTTCTCTCCTCCTCTCTCCTCTCCTCTCCTCTCCTCTCCTCTCCTCTCCTCTCCTCTCCTCTCCTCCTCTCTTCTCTCCCTCTCTCTCCTCTCTCTGTCCTCCCTAGACTCAGTCATTTAGCACCTTGTAACAGGGGGCATTGTCTTTCATAAGCACTGTGCTACTGTAGCCTTGTACACAGTAATTTCTCATCACAGCGGTCCCAGAGTGGTGATGGTGCTGGTGCTTATGGAAGAGATCATCACCACTCATTACCCCTCACCCCCCACCCCCACCCCCAGTGGCGGTCGGTGCTTTTTAAGATGAGGGAGGACAATTAATTTGTTTCCATGAGCATGGCCTTATTTCTATTACAGCATATTGGATGACTGCCATTCATATTCCATTCACCCAGTTCAATGTAACATCGATAGGTTTAGGCTACTACATGATACTGGAATTTTCCCCATCCCCATCATGAGGTTGCTACTACCTAGCTTATGAATGAAAGTTTACAATGTAGGTGCACACAGGTCGAGAGACAAATTTGAGGTGACAGATAGTGACAGATGGACAGACAGTGACACATTCAATACCGCCTTTCACACTCTTGTCAGCATCTAGCTGATATAGGGTGCAATCAATAATCCAACAGTCGCAATCGAGAGTTTCTATTGGACAAAATAAGGTATTTTCATCCCTGTTTCGTTTGCTTCCGTTTAAGAAACGTTTTTCAACAGAATCGGTGGAATGAATATACCCCTGATCACGTATAAACACAGTTCACTTTCATAGCAGCCACGTTGTATTCCTTCTAGCATCTATGCACTCTCCTCCTCTCACTTTTTCCCTTCATTTGTGGACTTCAATGAACAACACAAAGCTGTATGTGACCAGGCGGAAAAACCTTTCCAAACCAAACCATATCATAACCGCTACACACAGCCTACATCGTTGTCCCCATATTAGCTAAAGTAACGTACTAGTCAACATAGCTAATATAACTAATGCGTTAGTAAACCCACTACAATCATGCAGTAAAGTTACAGTGTATAGTCAGTAAGCAGTTACACCGGCGGGCCCAGTGGCAATAAATTAGTAATACCAAAAGCATACCTTGACGTGGAAGAGTTCCAGTGTTGTGTTGGAAAGTCATAGCCAGCTAGCTAACATAGCATCCCTCTGTTTGAGCAGGATTTTTCAGTAGGCTAAACTAGCTAGCTGCATTTGCTAGCTAAATAAGTGAAACTGAAAGTGAGAAAAAAAAGGACAAAATCTCTCTCTCGTGCAGAAATTAATTTGTTGGGTGGACAACATGCCAGTTCATGCTACAAGAGCTCTGATAGGTTGAAAGACGTCCTCCGGAAGTTGTCATAATTACTGTGTAAATCTATGGAAGGGGGTGAGAACCATGAGCCTCCTAGGTTTTGTATTGAAGTCAATGTACCCAGAGGAGGACAGACACTAGCTGTCCTCCAGCTACACCATGGCACTACCATACAGAGTGCTGTGGAGGCTACTGCAGACCTTCATTGAAAAACAATGTGTTTTAATCAATTATTTGATGACATGTGAATATATTTAGTATAGTTTTATCTAAAAGGGATAATTTTTTCAAAGTTTTAAAGATTTTATTTTCATGAAATTCACTGAGGAGGATGGTCCTCCCCTTCCTCCTCTGAGGAGCCTCCACTGGTGTCCTACATGCTTAGTGTAGGACACTAAATCCTTTACATGACAATCATGCTTAGTGAAACACACTAGTCTAAGCCCTTTACATGACAATCATGCTTAGTGTAGGACACTAAGCCCTTTCTCACCAAGTCTGTTATTTTTGTCTGAATAATTCGGACCGAAAATAAAAATATGAGTCGTGTTTACGACGCCGTTCACAACAGATGTGAAATATAGTCCTGCCTCAATCCGTCAATTATTTATTGGGAACAAGTTCGATATTTGCATCTTTCCTCATGCGCAAATAAGATGTTGACCAATAGAACACATTTATATTGGTCAACAGATTATTTTCAAATGTGAAAAGATGCAAAAGACACAAAAATCGACCCTGTTCCGAATATATAATTGGGACACTGCCACTGCCAGGCCGCACACTGTCTGCGACTGACAGGCCTGTGGGTTCGTTGGGTGAATGAATGAATGAATACATTTCTCTCTGCCTGTTTTTACATTTGTAAGGTATCAGTTTAGCCAATGTGATCATATCACACCAGAGCTAGGTTACACGTTGCTCTTGTCATTCAAACTTCCCCGGCAGTTCATTGCCCAAGCTGTAGCCTAGATAATCGATCGATGCTTCTCTCCTCGAATAGGCCTTAGTTTATAAAAAATATTGCTCGAAATAAGTTTCAAAATATATTGCTGTTCATTGTCTATACAGTGCCTTCGGAAAGTATTCAGACCCCTTGACTTCTCCCACATTTTGTTATGTTATAACCTTATTCTAAAATGGATTATATAAATAAAACATCCTCAGCAATCTACACACAATACCCCATAATGACAAAGCAAAGCAGGTTTTTAGAATTTTTTGCAAATTTATTAAACCTAAAAAACAGAAATACCTTATTTACATAAGTATTCAGACCCTTTGCTATGAGACTCGAAATTGAGCTCAGATGCATCCTGTTTCCATTGATTATCCTTCTGATGTTTCTACAACTTGATTGGAGTCCACCTGTGGTAAATGATATTGATTGGACATGATTTGGAAAGGCACACACTTGTCTATATAAGGTCCTACAGTTGACAGTGCATGTCAGAGCAAAAACCAAGACATGAGGTTGAAGGAATTGTCCGTAGAGCTCCGAGACAGGATTTTGTTGAGGCACAGATCTGGGAAGGGTACCAAAAAATGGCTGCAGCATTGAAGATCGCCAAGAACACAGTGGCCTCCATCATTCTTAAATGGAAGAAGTTTGGAACCACCAAGACTCTTCCTAGAGCTGGCAGGTTGTTCAAATGTACCTGATCATTAGGCTTTGGACAGGTTGTTAAAATGTACCTGATCATTAGGCTTTGGACAGGTTGCAATTCCAATTTACTGACAACATATATGTGACACAAAATTACACAGGTTTTCAAGATAAAACTAAATATGAACACATTCTGAAGTAAATTGTTTCTCAAATTAATAAAACCAAGGATAGAATAATAATATTCCTGGATAGTACCTAACAAATGCAATACATTTGTGTGTGTGTGTGTGTGTGTGTGTGTGTGTGTGTGTGTGTGTGTGTGTGTGTGTGTGTGTGTGTGTGTGGGGGGGGGGGGGGGTCCAACAACAACTACAAGGATTTTTTGGTAGCAATTCTGGTTTACAAGGCAACAGGGCAGTTAATCTCTCACAGATCTCTTTTTTAATCTCTCATCCTTCTGTCCATCTCTCTGGTGATTGATGTGGTCAGACAAGCCTTCTAGAATCACCTGGATTTATAGCATAATCTGGTCTTCTAGAATCACCTACCATTCTAGAGTCACCTGGGCTTCTAGAATCAAATCAAATCAAATTGTATTTGTCACAATACAAATGCTTACTTACAAGCCCTAAACCAACAATGCAGTTCAAATTTTTATTTTTTTATAAATAATTAAGAAGCAACAGTAAAATAACAGTAGCGAGGCTATAAACAGGGGATACCGGTACAGAGTAAATGTCCGGGGGCACTGGTTAGTCGAGGTAATTGAGGTACTATGTACATGTAGGTAGAGGTAAAGTTACTATGCATAGATAATAAACAGAGTAGCAGCAGTGTAAAAATGGGGGGGGGGGGGGGGGGGGGGGACAATGCAAATAGTCCGGGTAGCCATTTGATTAGTTGTTCAAGAGTCTTATGTCTTGGGGGTAGAAGCTGTTTTGAAGCCTTTTTTACCTAGACTTGGCACTCCGGTACCGCTTGCCGTGCAGTAGCAGAGAGAACAGTCTATGACTAGGGTGGCTGGAGTCCTTGGCAATTTCTTGGGCCTTCCTATGACACCGCCTGGTATAGAGGTTCTGGATGGCAGGAACCTTGCGGTCAGAGGCCGAGCCGTTGCCATACCAGGCTGTGATGCAACCAGTCAGGATGCTCTCGATGGTGAAGCTGTATAACTTTTTGAGGATCTGAGGACCAATGCCAAATCGTTTCAGTCTCCTGAGGGGGAATAGGCTTTGTCGTACCCTCTTCACGACTGTCTTGGTGTGTTTGGACCATGATAGTTTGTTGGTGATGTAGACACCAAGGAACTTGAAGCTCTCAACCTGCTCCACTACAGCCCTGTCGATGAGAATGGGGGCATACTTGGTCCTCTTTTTCTGTAGTCCACAATCATCTCCTTTGTCTTTCTCACATTGAGGGAGAGGTTGTTATCCTGGCACCACACGGCCAGGTCTCTGACCTCCTCCCTATAGGCTGTATCATCATTGTTAGTGATCAGGCCTACCACTGTTGTGTCGTCGGCAAACTTAATGATGGTGTTGGAGTCGTGCTTGGCCATGCAATCATGAGTGAACAGGGAGTACAGGAGGGGACTGAGCATGCACCCCTGGGGGGCCCCAGTGTTGAGGATCAGCGAGCCAGATGTGTTGTTCAGCCACGACTAGGTGAAACATAAGATATTACCGTTTTTAATGTCCCGTTGGTAGGATATCCTTGATCGGAGCTCATCCATTTTGTTATCCAATGATTGCACGTTGGCTAATAGGACTGATTGTAGAGGGAGTTTACTCACTCGTCTACGAATTCTCAGAAGGCAGCCCGACCTCCACCTCCTTTTTCTCCATCTTATCTTCACGCAAATGATGGCGATTTGGGCCGTTCCTGAGAAAGCAGTATATCCTTCACGTCTGACTCGTTAAAGAAAAAAATCTTTGTCCAGTGAGTAATCGCTGTTCTGATGTCCAGAAATAATTTTCAGTCATAAGTGATGGTAGCAGCAACATTATGTACAAAATAAGTAAAACAAATAAGTTAACAACACAAAAAAATGAACAAAATAGCACAGTTGGTTAGGAGCACGTAAAACGACTGCCATCCCCTCCTGCACCATTCTCTCGAGAATCACTTGGGCTTCTAGAATGATCTGTCCTTCTAGAATCACCTGGCCTTCCAGAACTGGTTGACCCCCACACTCTGTTCCTGTTTATAAGAGCCTCTTCCACACTGTCCTTCAGAGGGACTTGTTCCCTTCACCTTGTAAAAAACAGGTTACAGTCATTTTTCTGTCATGAATGCTTGTAGCTAATGCTACATTCTCTGAAGAGGTTACAGTCTTTGACAACTGGCTAGGGCCAGCTCAGGGAGAAACCACAATCAACAATGTTTAGTATAGAACAGGTACAGAACAGTGAAGAGAGTCAGCTCTGAATCTTGAATTTCATCTCAATAAATACACTGCTGCAGTAAAACACAAAATCACTACACCTACCTCCTCTAACTGTTACTATAATATTGTGGACCTTCTCTCCCCAAAGTTTTGAGAGTAAGAACAGCTCAGCAGCACTCCCTCTCCTTTCCTCACAATCCTCTCTGTTCCTCTCCCTTTCCTCTCCTTCCCTCACACTTCCTCTCCTTTCCTCCCACTCCTCTCATTTCCTCCCACTCCACTCATTTCCTCACAATCCACTCCTTTCCTCACACTCCTCTCCTTTCCTTTCCTTTCCTTTCCTCACACTCCTCTCCTTTTCTCTCCTTTCCTCACACTCCACTCCTTTCCTCTCCTTTCCTCTGCTCTCCTCACTCCTCTCTCCTTCTCTCCTCTCCTTTCCTTATACTCCTCTCCTTTCCTCTCCTCTCCTCTCCACTCCTCTCCTTTCCTCACACACCACTCCTCTCCAATCCTCTCCTCTCTTCTCCTCCTGCTAAATCACTGTTTCTCTTTGTTCCTCTTCCTCTCCTTGCACAGCTCTGACCCCATCCCCAACAACCTCCTTTGGGCAAACTTGGACCAAGTTAAAGGAGAGAGAATCCCCGCTTCCTCCCCCCTCCTTTCACTGGCTAATGAACTAATACCCAAGCTGGAATGTTATATTATTCAACACTGAATGCTGCCTGCCATCTATGTTTTCTTACATTTGTCCTATTTCACACAGTATTATATGCATGTGTGAAATGGTAATGTGTGTGCGTGTGTTTTTTCTTTTGTGTGTGTGTGTGTGTGTGTGTGTGTGTGTGTGTGTGTGTGTGTGTGTGTGTGTGTGTGTGTGTGTGTGTGTGTGTGTGTGTGTGTGTGTGTGTGTGTGTGTGTGTGTGTGTGTGTGTGTGTGTGTACCTGCCATCTCTGTCCCAGTAGCACACAGAGAAGCTCATATGAGCCTCAACACTGCTACAGGAATTCAGCGAAAAACAGAGACACCTACAGAGTTCCTATACCAGTTACACAAAACACTACACTACACTACCAGTACACAAAACACTACACTACACTACCAGTACACAGAACACTACACTACACTACCAGTACACAAAACACTACACTACACTGCACTACCAGTACACAAAACACTACACTACACTGCACTACCAGTACACAAAACACTACACTACACTACCAGTACACAAAACACTACACTACACTGCACTACCAGTACACAAAACACTACACTACACTACCAGTACACAAAACACTACACTACACTGCACTACCAGTACACAAAACACTACACTACACTACCAGTACACAAAACACTACACTACACTGCACTACCAGTACACAAAACACTACACTACACTACCAGTACACAAAACACTACACTACACTACACTACCAGTACACAAAACACTACACTACACTACCAGTACACAAAACACTACACTACACTACACTGCACTACCAGTACACAAAACACTACACTACACTACCAGTACACAAAACACTACACTACACTACCAGTTACACAAAACACTACACTACACTACCAGTACACAAAACACTACACTACCAGTACACAAAACACTACACTACACTACCAGTACACAAAACACTACACTACACTGCACTACCAGTACACAAAACACTACACTACACTACCAGTACACAAAACACTACACTACACTGCACTACACTACACTACCAGTACACAAAACACTACACTACACTACCAGTACACAAAACACTACACTACCAGTACACAAAACACTACACTACACTGCACTACCAGTACACAAAACACTACACTACACTACACTACCAGTACACAAAACACTACACTACACTACCAGTACACAAAACACTACACTACACTACCAGTACACAAAACACTACACTACACTGCACTACCAGTACACAAAACACTACACTACACTACACTACCAGTACACAAAACACTACACTACACTACCAGTACACAAAACACTACACTACACTACCAGTACACAAAACACTACACTACACTGCACTACCAGTACACAAAACACTACACTACACTACCAGTACACAAAACACTACACTACACTACCAGTACACACAACACTACACTACACTACACTACCAGTACACAAAACACTACACTACACTACCAGTACACAAAACACTACACTACACTACCAGTACACAAAACACTACACTACACTACCAGTTACACAAAACACTACACTACACTACCAGTACACAAAACACTACACTACACTGCACTACCAGTACACAAAACACTACACTACACTACCAGTACACAAAACACTACACTACACTACCAGTTACACAAAACACTACACTACACTACCAGTACACAAAACACTACACTACACTACACTACCAGTACACAAAACACTACACTACACTGCACTACCAGTACACAAAACACTACACTGCACTACCAGTACACAAAACACTACACTACACTACACTACCAGTACACAAAACACTACACTACACTACCAGTACACAAAACACCACACTACACTACCAGTACACAAAACACTACACTACACTGCACTACCAGTACACAAAACACTACACTACACTACACTACCAGTACACAAAACACTACACTACACTGCACTACCAGTACACAAAACACTACACTACACTGCACTACCAGTACGCAAAACACTACACTACACTACACTACCAGTACACAAAACACTACACTACACTGCACTACCAGTACACAAAACACTACACTACACTGCACTACCAGTACGCAAAACACTACACTACACTACCAGTACACAAAACACTACACTACACTACCAGTACACAAAACACTACACTACACTACACTACCAGTACACAAAACACTACACTGCACTACCAGTACACAAAACACTACACTACACTGCACTACCAGTACACAAAACACTACACTACACTGCACTACCAGTAGGCAAAACACTACACTACACTGCACTACCAGTACACAAAACACTACACTACACTGCACTACCAATACACAAAACACTACACTGCACTACCAGTACACAAAACACTACACTGCACTACCAGTACACAAAACACTACACTACACTGCACTACCAGTACACAAAACACTACCCTATACTACCAGTACACAAAACACTACACTACACTGCACCACCCGTACACAAAACACTACACTAACAGTACACAAAACACTACACTGCGCCACCAGAACACAAAACACTACACTACACTGCACCACCAGTACACAAAACACTATCCTATACTACCAGTACACAAAACACTAGACTACACTGCACTACCAGTAAACAAAACACTATCCTATACTACCAGTACACAAAACACTACAATACACTGCGCCACCAGAACACAAAACACTACACTACACTGCACCACCAGTACACAAAACACTATCCTATACTACCAGTACACAAAACACTACAATACACTACCAGTACACAAAACATCACACTACCAGTACACACACCACTACACTACCAGTACACAAAACATCACACTACCAGTACACAAACCACTACACAACCAATACACAAAACATCACACTACCAGTACACAAACCACTACACAACCAATACACAAAACACTACACTACCTGTACACAAAACATCACACTACCAATGCACACAACACTACACTACACTACCAGTAAACAAAACACTTTATACTGCCAGTACACAACACACTACACCACACTACCAATTCACAAAACACTACACTACCAGTACACAAAACACAAAACGGACAAAGTCATCACTTCGACACCAAAACTCAACTTCACACCTGCTAGCTACAGTGTGTTGAAAAACATTTGGGGAATCAGGAGTAGAGCTTCTTCTTAACGAGCAGCGGAGCAATGAGACACTTGTTCACAATGATAAAGTCAGGCACAACAGGGAGATTCTACAGCGCCTTATTCATACGGTTGTGTTTTTAGGCAAGCAAGAATGAACAATTCAGAGGACATGATGAGGGTAAGGAATCAGCTAATAAGGGAAACTACTTGGAAATACTGGATTTCTTGGCTGAGTGTGACAGCACGTTAAACTGCCATTTGGCTACGGCTACCGTGTTCACAGGCACTTCCAGCAAAATCCAAAATGACCTGATACACGCGGTCGCGAATGTAATGACAGATCAGCAACGTATCCCAAATGTCTTATGTGTTGCGTTACACTACCGATGGTGGTGTGAAGGAAAGGTTTTTCAAATTTGAGGATGTAACTGAGAATAAACTGGCAGAAGCAGTTGCTGCCCGAATAATCAGCTATTTTAGAGGAGTGTGAATGCACGGCCAAAGTTGTGGCATAGTGTTACGATGGTGCCTGCAGTCATGGCCTCTGGTATAAACGGAGTACAAGCCAAGGTGAAAGAAACGATCCCACAAGCTCTGTTTATTCATTGCTATGCGCACTCCCTTAATCTGGTGATGTCACAAGGTGCTGGTAAACTAAAAGAATGCAACATTTTTCCCCCTCATCTTGGTGGCCTAGCAGCATTTTCCTCAAGAGCTGTCAAACGAACAAAACTACTGGATGAAATACGCCAGTGAAGACTACTCAGAGTGGCGCCAACAGGATGGAACTTCTCCTCAGGCTTAGTTTACACTGTGTAGAAGAAGAAAAAAGGCAGAACTCATTGAACTATTTGAATACATTGCGGACCATCCCGAGGACTTTGACGAAGACACCAGTCACAGCGCAGATGGATACATGATGCGCCTGACAAGCTTTGAGTTCTGCATCATGCCGTTCTACTCCATATTTGCGTACTCCGACGTGCTGTTTGGGATATTGCCGAACAGGGAGTTTGAAATGGAGTTCTGCTTGTCCAGGGTGGACGACTTCTGCAACACCACAGAGAGGGAAAAAACCAAATCTACGAGGACACTGTGAGTGAGACCAGAGTTCCAAGGGGGCGCAGGACACATATGCAAGGAGACGTTGGCGGGCAGAACCAACAGCTACACAGTGCGATCATCGACAACATTGTCACTCAGCTAAGAAACAGGATTCAATGACTATGAAAGGCTCATGTTCCTTGAACTCCTTGACCCACAACAGTTCCCAATAGATAGAGAAACGCCAATCTTTCCAAACGGTGCGTTCTCAATAGTTAAAGAGCCATAGGGAAGCTATGGTCCTAATTTTGATTTGCCGTGGCTTAAAACAGAATTCACCGTTGTGTGCTCAATGTCTGACTTCGAGAGTCCGGCTGATCTGCTCCACTGTCTACAGCAGAGGAGACTTGATAGTTGATAGTATTGATAGTATGCACCCATTGTTTCTGCTTGCCTGTCTAGTTTGGACCATTCCAGTGTCCACTGCATCAGTAGAAAGAACATTTTCTGCACTAGAAAGGATCAAGACATATTCCAGGAATACCACTGGACCGGCCCGACCTTCAACCCTGGCTTTGATCTCAATAGAAAAAGAACTTCTGTCGGATTTAAAATCAAAAGACAAGCTATAGGAACCTGCCATTGCCTATTTCATAAAGAAGGACAGGAGAATTTGACTTAGTTTTTAAATGATAATCATAATGGTGAATGGACTATTTCCTTTTCATCTACAGCGAGCTTTTTTGTTGCTTTCTCGTTCATATCATTTTGAAAACAATGTGTAAAATATTATTTCAACTTTAGATCGGTGGTTGTGTGGTAAAAACAAAAGGTAATGAAGTTGGAATTGGAAGTACTGGGTACATGACTTTTTGTTTTGTGGTGCTTTTTTTATTATGTTGTTGCACGCTGGAGATCGAACATCGAATAAAGCGCAACTTTTCTCACTATGACAGGATATCCTGTCCGTGGTCTTGAAACTATGTGACTAGTTGTGTGGTTGTATTTATTCCGCCACTATTTGAGTGACTGTTTGTTTAGGAAAAAGTTTATTTCAAACAACGCGACCGTATTTTCTTCTCACGTGGTTCCTGCTTTCGATATTTGCAACCGTTGTGCTGCTTCTGTGAGCCACAGCCGAGGCGTGGCTTAGGACCGTGTGACTCCCGCCATCAAAGAATTGCTTTCCCTACATAGGTCTGTAAAAGAAAGGTCTCTAGTCATGCTCTGGAAACACAGGCATCCGAGTTCTCTATCTATATGTATGACATCAGATCTTTTTCCCGCAACTGAGGGCCTAGCTCCAATAGTCACTGTTCACCACGGCACTACACAAAACACAAAACACTACACTACAGTACACTACAGTACACAAAACACTACAGTACACTACAGTACACAAAACACTACACTACACTACAGTACACAAAACACTACACTACACCACAGTACACTACAGTACACAAAACACTACACTGCACTACACTACAGTACACAAAACACTACACTACACTACAGTACACAAAACACTACACTACACTACAGTACACAAAACACAAAACACTACACTACAGTACACTACACTACACAAAACACTACACTACAGTACACTACACTACACAAAACACTACACTACACTACAATACACTACAGTACACTACACTACACTACACTACACTACACTACAATACAGAAAACACTACACTACACTACAGTACACTACAGTACACAAAACACTACACCTCACTACAATACACAAAACACTACACTACACTACAGTACACTACAGTACACAAAACCCTACACTACACTACAGTACACAAAACACTACACTACAGTACACAAAACACTACAGTACACAAAACACTACACTACACTCCAGTACACTACATAAAACACTACACTACACTACAGTACACAAACAAAACACAACACTACACAAACACTACACTACACAAAACACGACACTACACAAAACACTATACTACAGTACACAGAACACGGCAATACACAAAACAATATACTACACTACACAAAACACTAAACTATATTACATTACCCTCAAACCATCATGGTCACCTAATAATCCCCAGTTTACAATTGGCTCATTCATCCCCCTCCTCTCCCCTGTAACTACTCCCCAGGTCGTTGCTGCAAATGAGAACGTGTTCTCAGTCAACTTACCTGGTAAAATAACGGTAAAATAAATAAATAAAAATAAAATAAAAATTACACTACCACTACACTACCACTACACCACAGTACACACTACACATAAAGCCTGAAGTATTTTAATTTTGAAGCTTGGCATATTGCTGAACGGAACCAAAAAATCGCTAAGGATCATGGTGAAAGTGGCCGTAACTAGCAAAGGATCATGGTCGATGTAGTCGTTTTCCTCCTGCCTGAGAGAGTCAACCTTGGAACACGTGCAAAGAGCGTGAGTGAGGGCACAAGCCTCCTCGCAGCCTGCCGGCCCGTGATTGGTCTTTGTCAGCACGTGGTCCTGTGTGATGACAAACACAGTTGTCAGAATGGATCACTATTTAATTAAATATGTAGTAGTCAAAATGGATCGCTATTTAATTAAATATGTAGTAGTCAGAATGGATCACTATTTAATTAAATATCTCGATTTGTAGCAAACTTTAAAATAATTCACTGTGGAGATCAAACTTTTTTAGAACCCAAAATGTCCGTCTAAAAGAAATCTGTTTGGAGGTTCTGGTGAAGGAGCTATAGGAGGACGGGCTCATTGTAATGGATGGAATAGTAGAAATGGAACAGAAAACCATGTTTGACTCCCTTCCATTGGTTCCATTTGAGCCATTATAATAAGACCGTCCTCCTATAGCTCTTCCCACCAGCCTCCTCTAGCATCTAGGTAGAGTAGCTCAGCCAGGCTACAAACAGACGGACAGCACTGGGAGTTGGAGTAGAGGAGGAAATGGAAGAGGAGGATGGAAAGGAAGGAAGGAAGGAAGGACGGAAGGAAGGAAGGAAGGAAGGAAGGAAGGAAGGAAGGAAGGAAGGAAGGAAGGAAGGAAGGAAGGAAGTGACATGTTGGAATGAAAGAAAGCAGATGAAACAGATAAATAGTCAGGTCAATAATCTGTTTGCTATACAAGCTTCGCCACAACAATAACAGAAAGGCTTTAAGGACAAATCATTTTCTGTACATAATCTTTCCAAAATAAGAAAATGTATTCTCATTTCCCCCTCCTATTTTTATCATTGATTTAAGGCATTATTAGAGATCTATCTTAATCAAAACCTAGAGACTGGTGTGTTGGATTTCAGAAGTGCTTTCCAATCTGTCCTGTATATATAGTGTGTATTTCTACAGTGATGTCCTGCTGGCTGAGCAGGGTCATTCTTTCAGCTGAGGATCACTGGCTTGTTTCTCTCCAATAAATTCAATGCATGTCTGAAATAATACATAACAAGACACGATGCTAGAGATATTAAAAAAATTATAAAAACAAATCTTTCCAGCCCAGTCACATCTGTAGCCGGTCGTACAGCCACACACACACTCACGCAAACACACACGCACGCACTCACACACACACGCACACACAGTGCTGGGGCTGACCCTGAGCACTCCCGGCCGTCTGCAGTATGAGTTATAATATTTGGTGTCTCTGGGATTACACTTTAATATTTCATAACATGCAGAGAATCCTCCTCTATATAACTCTCACAGGTGTGTCACTATAAATCACACACAACACTGTGAAAACCCAAGGCAGTCTAAGAGTAGCACACACAAACTAGGTACATAGTCATGGAACACTGGTCACTTTAATGATGGAACACTGGTCCCTTTAATAATGGAACACTGGTCCCTTTAATAATGGAACACTGGTCCCTTTAATAATGGAACACTGGTCACTTTAATAATGGAACACTGGTCACTTTAATGATGGAACACTGGTCACTTTAATAATGGAACACTAGTCACTTTAATAATGGAACACTGGTCACTTTAATGATGGAACACTGGTCACTTTAATAATGGAACACTGGTCACTTTAATGATGGAACACTGGTCCCTTTAATAATGGAACACTGGTCCCTTTAATAATGGAACACTGGTCCCTTTAATAATGGAACACTGGTCCCTTTAATAATGGAACACTGGTCCCTTTAATAATGGAACACTGGTCCCTTTAATAATGGAACACTGGTCACTTTAATAATGGAACACTGGTCACTTTAATGATGGAACACTGGTCCCTTTAATAATGGAACACTGGTCCCTTTAATAATGGAACACTGGTCCCTTTAATAATGGAACACTGGTCCCTTTAATAATGGAACACTGGTCCCTTTAATAATGGAACACTGGTCCCTTTAATAATGGAACACTGGTCCCTTTAATAATGGAACACTGGTCCCTTTAATAATGGAACACTGGTCCCTTTAATAATGGAACACTGGTCCCTTTAATAATGGAACACTGGTCCCTTTAATAATGGAACACTGGTTACTTTAATAATGGAACACTGGTCACTTTAATAATGGAACACTGGTCCCTTTAATAATGGAGCACTGGTTACTTTAATATTGGAACACTGGTCACTTTAATAATGGAACACTGGTCACTTTAATGATGGAACACTGGTCACTTTAATGATGGAACACTGGTCCCTTTAATAATGGAACATTGGTTACTTTAATATTGGAACACTGGTCACTTTAATAATGGAACACTGGTTACTTTAATAATGGAACACTGGTTACTTTAATAATGGAACACTGGTCACTTTAAGAATGGAACACTGGTTACTTTAATAATGGAACACTGGTTACTTTAATAATGGAACACTGGTCACTAATAATGGAACACTGGTCACTAATAATGGAACACTGGTCACTTTAATAATGGAGCACTGGTCAGTTTAATAATGGAACACTGGTTACTTTAATAATGGAACACTGGTCACTTCAATAATGGAACACTGGTCACTTTAATAATGGAACACTAGTCACTTTAATAATGGAACACTAGTCACTTTAATAATGGAACACTGGTCACTTTAATAATGGAACACTGGTTACTTTAATAATGGAACACTGGTCACTTTAATAATGGAACAATGGTTACTTTAATAATGGAACACTGGTCACTTGAATAATGGAACACTGGTCACTTTAATAATGGAACTCTGGTCACTTTAATAATGGAACTCTGGTCACTAATAATGGAACACTGGTCACTTTAATAATGGAACACTGGTTACTTTAATAATGGAACACTGGTTACTTTAATAATGGAACACTGGTCACTTTAATAATGGAACACTGGTCACTTTAATAATGGAACACTGGTCACTTTAATAATGGAACACTGGTTACTTTAATAATGGAACACTGGTCACTTTAATAATGGAACACTGGTCACTTTAATGATGGAACACTGGTTACTTTAATAATGGAACACTGGTCACTAATAATGGAACACTGGTCACTTTAATAATGGAACACTGGTTACTTTAATAATGGAACACTGGTTACTTTAATAATGGAACACTGGTTACTTTAATAATGGAACACTGGTCACTTTAATAATGGAACACTGGTTACTTTAATAATGGAACACTAGTCACTTTAATAATGGAACACTGGTCACTTCAATAATGGAACACTGGTCACTTTAATAATGGAACACTGGTTACTTTAATAATGGAACACACAGCAGATACATATCATAGATAATAATATATTATATTTATATTCCGGACTCCGACATTGCTCGTTCTGATATTTCTTAATATCATAATTTTCATTGTGTGCATTGTTTTGTATTGTTAGGTATTAGTGCACTGTTGGAGCTAGAAACATCAGCAATTCGCTGCACCAGCGATAACATCTGCAAAATACGTGTACGCAACCAATACAATTTGATTTGACACTCTTCAGCAAAACACACACACTGTGAATCTTCAGCATTATAAGTGTGTGTGTGTGTGTGTGTTAGAGACAGAGAAAAAATTTAACACACACACACACACACACACACACACACACACACACACACACACACACACACACACACACACACACACACACACACACACACACACACACACACACACACACACACACACACACACACAGTTATATTTTCCTACAGGAGCTCAGCTGAGGAGCTATAGTCAATATATTGTCTACACTGCAGCCAACATCACAGTAACACTGGTCATTCTACCAAGTCTAGAGTTCCCCATCATACGTTAAGAAACAAACAGATTGGTCATCAGACGATCAGCCAGAAAGTCATTCCGCCTCTTAGGATGCTATCTATTTCCTTCCTCAGAGCTACAGAGGAGAAGACGTTTATTCACATCTTACATCTCAGCCACGACTGGGGACCTCTAACTGGAGCATAAGAGCTAAATTAGGGCTGACCACAGCACCCGATGTACACTCCCTTCAGCTTCACTTAACTTAAAAGAGGCACAACAAATAACAGAGGTACAACTAAGACGAAGGCTACTGCCAACAATTAACAGTCTACATAAGGAATTATGTTGATGATGACGATGACGATTAGAGGCCTCTGTGGTCTCTTACAGCGGCCCCAATTCTTCTGTATTGTAAATGGTAGGGCTATCTCTCTACTCTCCCTTCTCTCCCCTCTCTCTCTCCCTCCATCTCCCTTCTACCCTCTACCTCTCTCCCGTCTACCCCCCCCACCCCTCTCTGCAGGTGCTTTTAAAAGGCAGGCATATGTGGTGTGGTGGTGTGGTGATGGATAGGGGGCCCCCAGGAGGAGAGCCTGGCAGGGCATGACAAACCCTGCTATAATGCCCCCTTTATCGGTTCCTGCAAAGTGTTCATTTTCTCCTCTGCCATTAGGCCTGTGATACCTCAATGGTAATTGCAGTGTAATAAATACCCTCTTTGTCTACCCCCGGTGCCCCTGACAACAGAGGCACCGTATATGAGAGCATTTTTTCATTTTCCATGGCTTTCCATGCCTTAGCTCCCGTAATATATTTATCTTCTGGCTTATTCATTTGGCGCGTGCTTCGTTGGCTGCACGGTAATGTATAGCTGTATCTGCCACATAGCTTATTGCGTGGGATGAGTGTATTGCCTGGAATATTCTCAAATTGATTCCTTTTCAGACATTATCATCTACGGGGGGGGGGGTGTATGGTGAGTCATCACACAAGCACATTGAGATGCTCCGGTATCCATCCATTGAAGGAAGGATGGTGTGTGTGTGTGTTCAGGCTATGTGAGTGAATTAAAATGCCAGGCATGTGCCTAGCTACACCACACGAGGCCAGACTATAGCTAGACAAGGCAGGGTTCAGGCATCTTGACCTGGCCTTGGCTTCAGCGTGTGTGGGCCTGTCATGGGGAAACTAGTACTGGAAGCCCTCCTCCACCACAACATCTTCACCTCTACCAGGCTGGCCCCAGTACAGAGGAGGCTCCTGCCAGGTTGTACTGTAGGGCACCATACACCTAGGCCTTGCCAACTCATACAGGTTGGGGTCTGATCTGGAGCCCAGTGCTCTCATTCTGCCTCTCTTCTCCTCCCCCCCCCCCCCCCCCCCCCCCCTCCTCCCCTCAGTATCCATAGTGTCTGATAGTAAATGACCTGAAGTGTGTCCCCCACCCCATCCCATGGTGGGAGCCCGGTGAGAGTGGTGAGGAGTGGTGAGAGGTGTCCAGATCAGTCCACATAGATGGATGGATCGGAAGACATCTAATTTAACAACCACACGGCCCACCAGCTGAGAGACAGAACAGATGGGCCTCATCTTGTAGAAGAAGTAGACCAGGCCTCCCCAAAAGGACCCACAGCACTGGCAGGGAGAGACTTGGGTAAGGGGGGGGGGGGGGGCAGGGGGGAAGGGGAGAGTAGAGGAGAGACGAGGGCAGGCAGGCAGGCAGGGGGGAAGGGGAGAGACGAGAGCAGGCACGCAGGGGGGAAGGGGAGAGGAGAGGAGAGATGAGGCCAAGCAGGGGGGAAGGGGAGAGGAGAGATGAGGGCAGGCAGGGGGGAAGGGGAGAGACGAGGGCAGGCAGGCAGGGGGGAAGTGGAGAGGAGAGACGAGGCCAGGCAGGGGGGAAGGGGAGAGGAGAGACGAGGGCAGGCAGGCAGGGGGGAAGTGGAGAGGAGAGACGAGGCCAGGCAGGGGGGAAGGGGAAAGGAGAGACAAGGGCAGGCAGGTAGGGGGGAAGGGGAGAGACGAGGGCAGGCAGGGGGGAAGGGGAGAGACGAGGGCAGGTAGGCAGGGGGGAAGTGGAGAGGAGAGACGAGGCCAGGCAGGGGGGAAGGGGAAAGGAGAGACGAGGGCAGGCAGGGGGGAAGGGGAAAGGAGAGACGAGGGCAGGCAGGTAGGTAGGGGGGAAGGGGAGAGGAGAGATGAGGCCAGGCAGGGGGGAAGGGGAGAGGAGAGGAGAGACGAGGGCAGGCAGGGGGGAAGGGGAGAGACGAGGGCAGGCAGGCAGGCAGGGGGAAGGGGAGAGGAGAGACGAGGCCAGGCAGGGGGAAGGGGAGAGGAGAGACAAGGCCAGGCAGGGGGAAGGGGAGAGGAGAGACGAGGGCAGGCAGGGGGAAGGGGAGAGGAGAGACGAGGGCAGGCAGGCAGGCAGGCAGGGGGAAGGGGAGAGGAGAGACGAGGCCAGGCAGGGGGAAGGGGAGAGGAGAGACGAGGGCAGGCAGGCAGGCAGGCAGGCAGGGGGAAGGGGAGAGGAGAGACGAGGCCAGGCAGGGGGAAGGGGAGAGGAGAGACGAGGCCAGGCAGGCAGGCAGGAAGGCAGGCATATCAAATCAAATCAAATCAAATTGTATTAGTCACATGCGCCGAATACAACAGGTGTAGACCTTACAGTGAAATACTTAGAAGCCCATAACCAACAACGCAGTTTAAAAAAATATGAGTAAGAATTAGAAATAAAAGTAACATGTAATTAAAGAGCAGCAGTAAAATAACAATAGTGAGACTATATACAGGGTGCTACCGGTACAGAGTCAATGTGCGGGGGCACCGGTTAGTTGAGGTAATATGTACATGTGGGTAGAGTTATTAAAGTGACTATGCATAAATGACAACAACAGAAAGTAGCAGCGGCGTAAAAGAGGGGGGGCAATGCAAATAGTCTGGGTAGCCACTTGATTAGATGTTCAGAAGTCTTATGGCTTGGGGAAGAAGCTGTTTAGAAGCCTCTTGAACCAAGACTTGGTGCTCCGGTACCGCTTGCTGTGCGGTAGCAGTAGGGTGGCTGGAGTCTTTGACAATTTTTAGGGTCTTCTTCTGACACCGCCTGATGTAGAGGTCCTGGATGGCAGGAAGCTTGGCCCCAGTGATGTACTGGGCCGTACGCACTACCCTCTGTAGTGCCTTGTTGTCGGAGGCCGAGCAGTTGCCATACCAGGCTGTGATGCAAACAGTCAGGATGCTCTCGATGGTGCAGCTGTAGAACCTTTTGAGGATCTGAGGACCCATGCTAAATCTTTTCAGTCTCCTGAGGGGGAATAGGTTTTGTCGTGCACTTTCCACGACTGTCTTGGTGTGCTTGCACCATGTTAGTTTGTTGGTGATGTGGACACCAAGGAACTTGAAGCTCTCAACATGCTTCAATACAGCTCTGTCGAAGAGAATTGGGGTGTGCTCGGTCCTCTTTTTCCTATAGTCCACAATCATCTCCTTTGTCTTTATCACGTTGAGGGAGAGGTTGTTGTCCTGGCACCACATGGCCAGGTCTCTCCTCCCTATAGGCTGTCTCATCGTTGTCAGTGATAAGGCCTACCACTGTTGTGTATTTGGCAATAATAATGATGGTATTGGAGTCGTGCCTGGCCGTGCAGTCATGATTGAACAGGGAGCACAGGAGGGGACTGAGCACGCACCCCTGAGGGGCCCCTGTGTTGAGGATCAGCGTTTCGGATGTGTTATTACCTACCCTTACCATCTGGGGGCGGCCCGTCAGGAAGTCCAGGATCCAGTTGCAGAGGGAGGTGTTTAGTCCCAGGGCCCTTAGCTTATTGATGAGCTTTGAGGGCACTATGGTGTTGAACGCTGAGCTGTAGTCAATGAATAGCATTCTCACATAGGTGTTCCTTTTTGTCCAGGTGGGAAAGGGCAGTGTGGAGTGCAATAGAGATTGCATGCTCTGTGGATATGTTAGGGCGGTATGCAAACTGGAGTAAGTCTAGGGTTTCTGGGATGATGGTGTTGATGTGAGTCTTGAACAGCCTTTCAAAGCGGGGCAACACAGACATTGGCACAGACACATGCATACACGTGCACACACACACACACACACACACACACACACACACACACACACACACACACACACACACACACACACACACACACACACACACACACACACACACACACACACACACACACACACACACACACACACACACACACACGATAACATATGCACTATACATACACATGGATTTAGTACTGTAGATGTGTGGTAGTGGTGGAGTAGGGGCCTGAAGGCACACAGTGTGTTGTGAAATCTGTGAATGTATTGTAATGTTTTTAAAATTGTATAAACTGCCTTAATTTTACTGGATCCCAGGAAGAGTAGCTGCTGCTTTGGCAGCAGCTAATAGGGATCCATAATAATTACAAATACAAAAGCACTTCATGGCTACAGATGTGAGTGCTACGGGTCGGTAGTCATTTAGCCATGTTACCTTTGTGTTCCCTTGCACAGGGACTATGGTGGTCTGCTTAAAACATGTTGGTATTACAGACTCTGACAAGGAGAGGTTGAAAATGTCAGTGAAGACACTTGCCAGATGGTCAGCGTATGCTCGGAGTCCACGTCCTGGTAATCCGTCTGACCCTGCGACTTTGTGAATGTTGACCTGTTTTAAGGTCTTACATCAGCTGCGGAGAGCGTGATAACACAGTCTTCCGGAACAGCTGGTGCTCTCATGCATGTTTCAGTGTTATTTGCCTCGAAGCGAGCATAGAAGTAGTTTAGCTCGTCCGGTAGGCTCGTGTCACTGGGCAGCTCTCGGCTGTGCTTCCCTTTGTAGTCTGTAATGGCTTGCAAGCCCTGCCACATCCGACGAGCGTCAGATCCAGCGTCTCCTCTCCCCTTCCCCCCTGCCTGCCTGCCCTCATCTCTCCTCTCCCCTTCCCCCATGCCTGCCCTCATCTCTCCTCTCCCCTTCCCCCTGTCTGCCCTCATCTCTCCTCTCCCCTTCCCCCTGCCTGCCTGCATGCCCTCATCTCTCCTCTCCCCTTCCCCCTGCCTGTCTGCCCTCATCTCTCCTCTACCCTTCCCCCCTGCCTGCCCTCATCTCTCCTCTCCCCTTCCTCCCTCTCCCTTTCCCCCATAAGATGGCGCCGGAGAACAAGGCTGACGTTTTACGTATTCCTAACCAATTGTGTTTTTTGTTCGTTTCTTTGCGTTGTTTGTAACTTATTTGTTAACTTATTTTGTAGATAATGTTGCTGCTACCGTCTCTTATGACCGAAAATAACTTCTGGGCATCAGAACTGCGATTACTCACCACGGACTGGCAGAATCCTTTTTTTCCTTTAACGAGGCCGACGAGCCCGACGTGAATGAGATACTGCTTTCCCGTGAACAGGCCCAGATCCCCATCATTTGCGTGAAGAGAAGGTGGAGAAAAAGGGGCCAAATGGCAGGCTGCCTTCAGAGAATTCGTAGGCGATCGAATAAACCCCCACTTCCTTCCATTCTTCTAGCTAACGTGCAATCTTTGTAAAATAAAATCGATGACCTACACGGAAGATTAAACTACCAACGGGACATTCAAAACTGTAATATCTTATGCTTCACGGAGTCGTGGCTGAACGACGACATTATCAACATACAGCTGGCTGGTTATACGCTGCACCGGCAGGATAGAACAGCGGCATCTGGTAAGACAAGGGGCGGTGGACTGTATCTTTTTGTAAATAACAGCTGGTGCACGATATCTAAGGAAGTCTCAAGATTTTTCTCGCCTGAGGTAGAGTATCTCATGATAAGCTGTAGACCACATTATCTACCTAGAGAGTTTCCCTCTGTATTTGACATAGCTGTCTACATGCCTCCACAGACTGATGCTGGCACTAAGACCACACTGAATGAGCTGTATTCCACCATAAGCAAACAGGAAAACGCTCACCCAGTTGCCAGGGACTTCAATGCAGGGAAACTTAAATCCGTTTTACCAAATTTCTATCAGCATGTTAAATGTGCAACCAGAGGAGAAAAACATCTCTGGACCACCTTTATTTACTCCACACACAGAGACGCATACAAAGCTCTCCCTCGCCCTCCATTTGGCAAATCTGACCATAATTATACCCTCCTGATTCCTGCTTACAAGCAAAAATGAAGCAGGAAGCACCAGTGACTCGGTCAATAAAAAAGTGGTCAGATGAAGCAGATGCTAAACTACAGGACTGTTTTGCTATCACAGACTGGAACATGTTCCGGGGTTCTTCATATGGCATTGAGGAATACACCACATCAGTCACTGGCTTTATCAATAAGTGCATCGATGACGTCGTCCTCACAGTGACCGTACGTACATACCCCAACCAGAAGCCATGGATTACAGGCAACACGAACCATCAAACAGGCAAAGCATCAATACAGGACTAAGATCAAGCCATACTACACTGGCCAGAAGCCATACAGAGACAAGGGCAGGCAGGGGGAAGGGGAGAGGAGAGGAGGGCAGGCAGGCAGGGGGGAGGGGAGATGAGAGATGAGGGCAGGTAGAAGGGGCGATGAGAGGAGAGGAGAGGCAGGGGGAAGGGGAGAGGAGAGGAGGGCAGGCAGGCAGGGGGGAGGGGAGATGAGAGGAGAGGGCAGGCAGGGGGAAGGGGAGATGAGAGATGAGGGCAGGCAGGCAGGGGGGAGGGGAGATGAGAGGAGAGGGCAGGCAGGGGGAAGGGGAGATGAGAGATGAGGGCAGGCAGGCAGGGGGGAGGGGAGATGAGAGATGAGGGCAGGTAGAAGGGGCGATGAGAGGAGAGGGCAGGCAGGGGGAAGGGGAGATGAGAGATGAGGGCAGGCAGGCAGGGGGAAGGGGCGATGAGAGATGAGGGCAGGCATGGGGAAGGGGAGATGAGAGATGAGGGCAGGCAGGCAGGCATGGGGAAGGGTAGAGGAGAGGAGAGGGCAGGCAGGCAGGCATGGGGAAGGGGAGATGAGAGATGAGGGCAGGCAGGCAGGCAGGGGGAAGGGGGAAGGGGAGATGAGAGGAGTGGAGAGGAGAGATGAGGGCAGGCAGGGGGAAGGGGAGATGAGAGGAGAGGAGAGATGAGGGCAGGCAGGGGGAAGGGGAGATGAGAGGAGAGATGAGGGCAGGCAGGGGAGGGAGGGGAGATGAGAGGAGAGATGAGATGAGGGCAGACAGGGGGAAGGGGAGATGAGAGGAGAGGAGAGATGAGGGCAGGCAGGGGGAAGGGGAGATGAGAGGAGAGATGAGGGCAGGCAGGGGGAAGGGGAGATGAGAGGAGAGGAGAGATGAGGGCAGGCAGGGGGAAGGGGAGATGAGAGGAGAGATGAGGGCAGGCAGGGGGAAGGGGAGATGAGAGGAGAGATGAGGGCAGGCAGGCAGGGGGAAGGGGAGATGAGAGGAGAGGAGAGATGAGGGCAGGCAGGGGGAAGGGGAGATGAGAGGAGAGGAGAGATGAGGGCAGGTAGGGGGAAGGGGAGATGAGAGGAGAGATGAGGGCAGGCAGGGGGAAGGGGAGATGAGAGGAGAGATGAGGGCAGGCAGGCAGGGGGAAGGGGAGATGAGAGGAGATGCCTAACCAGATGACTGGTAAATGTTGGATATGATACAGTTGCATAGGAAATGCTGTGCACAGCAGCATATGGATTATTGATGGTTATTGTGTGTGCTGTCCATCTCATGTACTCTGATACTCCACAGAGAATTACAGGCCTCTGAATATGTAGAACATAATGGAGATATCGTTTGAATAAATTAATTCACAATTACATTACTGACAAGACTGTAAATGGTTGGTTCAAATACTGTATATACTGTACAAACTGTACAAGACATGTCTCTGCTTGCTACACTACAATTAGACTACAATGTTGAGGCGGTGTGCGTCTAACCAGTCTGAGGAAGGTCTTGAGCTCAATAAATAGAACATACAGTTAGGTCTGAAATTATTAATAACCTCCTGCTTGTATTTTGGACAATGGAAAAGAAGATGCCAGAAGTATTCAGGACTATGGACAAGGTGTTCTGTACTCGTTGTCAGAGAGGGCTTTGGTAGACAGCAGTGACTAATGTAAATACAGCACATCGTCCTAACCTAAATGTGGGATACTTGTGGATGTGGATACTACCTGTCTAAAAATGAATTGGGATTGGGAAATTAATAATTGTTTTTACCTACGTGTGCTAGCCAAACAAACTGTTTGTCTGTGCCATTTCCTGGTGGCTATGGTTTGATCTGGCTAAGGGAAGGGGATGCTGTTTCAGAGTGAATAAACCAACTATGATAGATACACACTAGGCATAGATAAATAGATACTTACTGGTTTGGTGTACCAGTAATGTGATTGCTTTTCTCATCGTGATGCAACAGATTACACAAGAGATTATGGGTTGGTTAACATAGAATTTGTCAGATTAGGAGATAGGGGGACCGATTGTAGATCATTCTAGGTTTTTGAAAATGGGCCGGGTGACACACACAAAACATGTTGCCATATCACCTGGCAATGAGTGGAACACTTCTTACTCGATCTGCTTGCTCTACCATCTGACAGGAAATGTACTGAGCACGTGCTTCAGAAGTATACTCTCTGTCACAGATATAAAAAAAAAAAATAGTACAAATAGTATTTATTGAACCTTTCTTTTCAGTTCCTCACACATAGAGCATCTTGACTGGCTGCATCACCACTTGGTATGGCACCTGCTCGGCATCTGACCACAAGACGCTACAGAGGGTAGTGTGTTCGGCCCAGGACATCTCCATGGCATCCAGGACCTATGTACCGGGCGATGTCAGAGGACAGCCCTAAAAATTGTGAAAGACTCCAGCCAACCAAGTCATAGACTCTTCTCTCTGCCACTGCACGGCAAGCACGGTAATAGAGAGCTAAGTTTGGGAACAAAAGGCTCCTGAACAGCTTCTACCCTCAAGCCATAAGAGTGCTAAATAGTTAACCAAATAGCTATCAGGACCATTGACCCTTCTTGATTCCATGCACACACACCGGACTGTACCCACATACTGGACTGTACCCACACATTGGACTGTACCCACACATTGGACTGTACCCACACATTGGACTGTACCCACACATTGGACTGTACCCACACATTGGACTGTACCCACACACATGTATATAGCCAAGCTATCATTGACTTGGTACTGGTACCTCATGTATATAGCCAAGCTATTATTGACTTGGTACTGGTACCTCATGTATATAGCCAAGCTATCATTGACTTGGTACTGGTACCTCATGTATATAGCCAAGCTATCATTGCTCATTGTGTGTATTGAATCCTCGTTTTACTATTATTTTTCTATTATTATTGTTATTATTATTAAAAAATATATATTCAGCATTGTTGGGAAGGGCCTGTAAGTAAGCATTTCACTGTTAGTCTACACCAGTTGTTTACGAAGCATGTGACCATCAAAATTGGATTCGATCTGATGATGATTCTATTTAGTTTAGTCACCTCTTTTGGGAGGGTGCCAAAGAGAGAGAAGAAACTGTTACAGAGACGCTAATCGAAGGAAAATAAATGAATAAAAAACACTACAATTAAGGCTGTTCACTCCTTTTAATATCCCCGGGGGTTCAGGAAGCGGGTTGTTTTATAAAGCTGATAAATAGATCAGGTGAGATGATAACTTGTTGAAAGAAATTCAGGTCTTATTTCTGAATAGCATTGTTATTTTATTGTTTATCTGTCTTGTGTAGTGTTAGATGTTATCTACTATTCTATTATGTCATATTAGATATGTACAATGAAAAGGTCATGAAATGTAATAATAATAATAATCATCATATTTTAAATACTACACATAAAATATTGAAAATATATAATTCCAGTTTAGCCGATAAGGTTGAAGGGTGAGTTTGAGGATGGGCTGATGGCCGACGGGCTGTTTTACATCCACCATGAACAGCTTTTGATTATCCCTCTTCAACGCTCAATGCTTTTGCAGTGCCTGAAGACGAAACACTTTCTCCTTCCCTCCTCGCATCGCTCGTTCACTCTATCCATTCTCTCCTCTCTGTTCCCCTCCTCTCATCGCTCGTTCACTCTATCCATTCTCTCCTCTGTTCCCCTCCTCTCATCGCTCGTTCACTCTATCCATTCTCTCCTCTCTGTTCCCCTCCTCTCATCGCTCGTTCACTCTATCCATTCTCTCCTCTCTGTTCCCCTCCTCTCATCGCTCGTTCACTCTATCCATTCTCTCCTCTCCTCTCCGTTCCCCTCCTCTCAGCTCTCAACTCTAACTTATGGAATACTCACAGAGCCATAGGCTAATAATAATATATTGATTTCACCCTATCAATTATTAAATGTTCCCTATACAGATAAAATAGTATTGTTTCAAGGCACATAATTACATTATGGTTGACACACTCCAACATTAACACAATTCAATCCTTGCACTTCATTTGGATTCCGATGTAAGAGGAGGGCACAGGGAGCATTTAAGTAAGGATAAACGCTGACGTTCTGTCACATTCGCCAAATACAACAGGTGTAGACCTTACAGTGAAATGCTGAATACAACAGGTGTAGTAGACCTTACAGTGAAATGCTTCCTTACAAGACCCTAACCAACAATGCAGTTAACAAAATAGAGTTAAGAAAATATTTACTAGATAAACAAAAGTAAAAAAAAAAATAAAAAAAATAATAATAATATATATATATATATATAAAAAGTAACACAATAAAATAACTATAATGAGGCTATATACATTGGGTACCGGCACCGAGTCAATGTGCGCGGGTACAGGTTAGTTGTGGTCATTTGTACATCTAGGTAGGGGTAAAGTGACTAGGCACACATAATAAACAGTGAGTAGCAGCAGTGTAAAAATAATTGAGAGGGGGGGTTAATATAAATAGTCCGGGTGGCCATTTGTGAATTGTTCAGCAGTCTCATGGCTTGGGGGGGTAGAAGCTGTTTAGAAGCTTCTTGGACCTAGACCTGGCGCTCCAGTACCGTTTGCCATGTGGTGAAAGAGAAAGTCTATGACTAGGGTGACTGGAGCCTTTGACAATTCTTTGGGTCTTCCTTTGACACCGCCTGGTATAGAGGTCCTGGATGGCAGGAAGTTTGGCGCTAGTGATGTACTGGACCATCCCCACTACCCTCTGTACATTAGCTTGGAAACAATGGACAACGCATTTTTATTCAAACTTTCTCATCTTTTGGATGCTAGAGATGCGACCCAGTTGTTCGTTCGATTAGTTTGATATTTATGGAAGCAATCCAGTCGTCGGTTCTTTATGTTCCATTGCCTCGCTGGCAACTTTCTTTACCCTCGCTAGCTAGCTAGTCAGCTAGGTATGGCTAACACAGTTGTGACCTCTGCAGCCAGAATAACAGCAAAGTATCTGTTTTATATTGATATTTAATTTGAATAACAATAACAATGAGTTGATAATGAGAATGAGCTGATAATGACAATGAGCTGATAATGACAATGAGCTGATAATGACAATGAGCTGATAATAACAATGAGCTGATAATGACAATGAACGGATAATAACAATGAGCTGATAATAACACTGAGCTGATAATAACAATGAACTGATAATGACAATGAGCTGATAATGACAATGAACTGATAATAACAATGAGCTGATAATGACAATGAGCTGATAATAACAATGAGCTGATAATAACAATGAGCTGATAATAACAATGAGCTGATAATGACAATGAGCTGATAATAACAATGAACTGATAATGACAATGAGCTGATAATAACAATGAGCTGATAATAACAATGAGCTGATAATGACAATGAGCTGATAATAGCAATGAACTGATAATGACAATGAGCTGATAATAACAATGAACTGATAATGACAATGAGCTGATAATAACAATGAGCTGATAATAACAATGAGCTGATAATAACAATGAGCTGATAATAACAATGAACTGATAATGACAATGAGCTGATAATAACAATGAGCTGATAATAACAATGAACTGATAATGACAATGAGCTGATAATAACAATGAGCTGATAATGACATTGAGCTGATAATAACAATGAGCTGATAATGACAATGAGCTGATAATAACAATGAGCTGATAATGACAATGAACTGATAATGACAATGAGTTGATAATAACAATGAGTTGATAATAACAATGAGCTGATAATAACAATGAACTGATAATGACAATGAGCTGATAATGACAATGAGCTGATAATGACAATGAGCTGATAATAACAATGAGCTGATAATGACAATGAACTGATAATGACAATGAGCTGATAATAACAATGAGCTGATAATGACAATGAGCTGATAATGACAATGAACTGATAATGACAATGAACTGATAATGACAATGAACTGATAATAACAATGAGCTGATAATAACAATGAGCTGATAATGACAATGAGCTGATAATAACAATGAACAGATAATGACAAAAAGCTGATAATAACGATGAGCTGATAATAACAATGAGCTGATAATGACAATGAGCTGATAATAACAATGAGCTGATAATGACAATGAACTGATAATGACAATGAGCTGATAATAACAATGAGCTGATAATGACAATGAGCTGATAATAACAATGAGCTGATAATAACAATGAGCTGATAATGACAATGAGATGATAATGACAATGAACTGATAATGACAATGAGCTGATAATAACAATGAGCTTATAATGACAATGAACTGATAATGACAATGAGCTGACAATGACTTATTTTGCCTGACAAAGCTTAAAGAAGTTTCCTTCCTCGTCAGGACACTCAACACCGCTCATTACAGGGAGATCCCATTGCATATCAAACACCAGGCTAGAAGCTAGCTAAACCGTTTGTTGCTAACAAACTGACAATATGACAACCAAGCAAAAAAAATATCAGTTGCTGAAAACAGCTGGTCAAACTAGAAACACGTGCGAGGATTTGACAGCATAGCACCACCTGTGTCATGACTGCAACAGTGGGAACCAGAGAAATTCATGTTCATCACTCACCCCGTTAAGTCATCAGATGTTCCCCAAAAAAATTATCTGCAAAAGAAACATCTATGCTAGCTAAGCCTTTTCCTCATTGGACCTGCATTTACAATGTATCCCATTTCAGTTTGTGTGGTTGTTGGTTTAGCTTTCTG
This sequence comes from Salvelinus fontinalis, assembly GCF_029448725.1. Lineage (NCBI taxonomy): Eukaryota > Metazoa > Chordata > Actinopteri > Salmoniformes > Salmonidae > Salvelinus > Salvelinus fontinalis. The sequence continues at coordinate 77,005,835 of NC_074667.1, forward strand.
TAACTTTGTAGCAAGTACAGTCTGCATGTGTAGCTGCATGTTATTGGTTATGATTGCAAGGTGTCCCGATATCTTTTCCAATGGTCCCGTTATCTGGTTTTAATAATGTCCATTCTAGAATGCCCTTCTAACCAATCAAAAATTAGTATTCAACATTTCTGCGGTATAAATGAATAGCGAACTGTTTCAGTTTGTATTCAAATCTTCTAAATAATTAAGTGTGTCATCTGTTACAATAGCTGGTGTAACCTCCATCTGTCACAATAGCTGGTGTAACCTCCACCTGTCACAATAGCTGGTGTAACCTCCATCTGTCACAATAGCTGGTGTAACCTCCATCTGTCACAATAGCTGGTGTAACCTCCATCTGTCACAATAGCTGGTGTAACCTCCATCTGTCACAATAGCTGGTGTAACCTCCATCTTTCACAATAGCTGGTGTAACCTCCATCTGTCACAATAGCTGGTGTCATCTCCATCTGTCACAATAGCTGGTGTAACCTCCATCTTTCACAATAGCTGGTGTCACCTCCATCTGTCACAATAGCTGGTGTCACCTCCATCTGCCAGATGACAGGGTGTTTGTAGCACTCCGACACATCTGAGGAGTACACCACTGGAGGCTGGAGAGGGGAGGACGGCTCAGAATAATGTCTGGAATGAAGTCAATGGAACGGTATCAAACACGTGGTGTCCATGTGGTGTCCATGTGGTGTCCATGTGGTGTCCATGTGGTGTCCATGTGGTTGATAACATTCCATTTACTCAATACCTGACATTACTATGAGGCGTCCTCCCTTCAGCAGCCTCCACTGGCACTGGCACTGGCACTGGCACTGGCACGCACACACACACACACACACACACACACACACACACACACACACACACACACACACACACACACACACACACACACACACACACACACACACACACACACACACACACACACACACACACACACACACACACAGTAATGCTGCTGGAATATCTTGGCCTCAACCTAGGCAGTCTCGCTCACAGCCCTCCAAGTCCTAACACTAAGGTTTGTCACAAGTGATTCTAATGTTGGATTCCAGACTAAAAAGAAAGAGAAAGACTTGTTTTAAAAATAGCCAGAAAGCTACTGCTGTCATGGTAAGTACAAAGCACCAGGTTGGATTGACTCTGTTATTTTCTTCTCTGATTCATGTTTTCATTTGATGCTAAATAAACAAATCAACAGAATGATTGCAATGTAATGCAGGCATAAAAATAATGACAACAATTATAACAACAGTGTGATAAAGGGCAATATATATATATTTTCATCTGGGATATGGTATCTCAATATTCACACCTTAAATCAAATTAAATCAAATGTTATTTGTCACATGCACCGAATACAACAGGTGTAGACCTTACAGTGAAATGCTTCCTTACAAGACCCTAACCAACAATGCAGTTAACAAAATAGAGTTAAGAAAATATTTACTAGATAAACTAAAGTCCCCCCCAAAATAATATATATATATATATATATATATATATATACATATATATAAAAAGTAACACAATAAAATAACTATAATGAGGCTATATACATTGGGTACCGGCACCGAGTCAATGTGCGCGGGTACAGGTTAGTTGTGGTAATTTGTACATCTAGGTAGGGGTAAAGTGACTAGGCACACACAATAAACAGTGAGTAGCAGCAGTGTAAAAACAATTGGGGGGGTTAATATAAATAGTCTGGGTGGCCATTTGTGAATTGTTCAGCAGTCTCATGGCTTGGGGGGGTAGAAGCTGTTTAGAAGCTTCTTGGACCTAGACCTGGTGCTCCAGTACCGCTTGCCATGTGGTGGCAGAGAAAACACTCTATGACTTGGGTGACTGGAGCCTTTGACAATTTTTTGGGTCTCCCTCTGACACCGCCTGGTATAGAGGTCCTGGATGGCAAGAAGTTTGGCGCCAGTGATGTACTGGGCCCTACGCACTACCCTCTGTAGCGCCTTGCGGTCGGATGCCGAGCAGTTGCCATACCAGGCTGTGATGCAACCGGTCAGGATGCTCTCGATGGTGCAGCTGTTTAACTTTTTGAGGATCTGGGGACCCGTGTCAAATATTTTCAGTCTCTTGAGGGGGAAAAGGCGTTGTCGTGCCCTCTTCACGACTGTCTTGGTGTGTTTGGATCATGATAGTTTGTTGGTGATGTGGACACCAAGGAACTTGAAGCTCTCGACCCGCTCCACTATATCCCCATCGATGTGAAGGGGCAATCAGCAGTTGCTACATCCATCTTTGGACGCATTCAATAATGATATACAGTTGAAGTCGGAAGTTTACATACACTTAGGTTGGCGTCATAAAAACTTGTTTTTCAACCACTCCACAAATGTCTTGTTAACAAACTATAGTTTTGGCAAGTCAGTTAGGACATCTACTTTGTGCATGAAACAAGTAATTTTTTCCAACAATTGTTTACAGACAGATTATTTCACTTATAATTCACTGTATCACAATTCCAGTGGGTCAGAAGTTTACATACACTCAGTTGACTGTGCCTTTAAACAGCTTGAAAATTTCCAGAAAATTATGTAATGACTTTAGAAGCTTCTGATAGGCTAATTGACATAATTTGAGTCAATTGGAGGTGTACCTGTGGATGTATTTCAAGGCCTACCTTCAAACTCAGTGCCTCTTTGCTTGACATCATGGAAAATCTAAAGAAATCGGCCAAGACCTCAGAAAATAAAAAAGTCTGGTTCATCCTTGGGAGCAATTTCCAAACGCCTGAAGGTACCATGTTCATCTGTACAAACAATAGTAATCAAGTATAAACACCATGGGACCACGCAGCCGTCATACCGCTCAGGAAGTAGACGCGTTCTGTCTCCTAGAGATGAACGTACTTTGGTGCGAAAAGTGCAAATCAATCCCAGAACAACAGCAAAGGACCTTGGGAAGATGCTGGAAGAAACAAGTACAAAAGTATCTATATGCACAGTAAAACGAGTCCTATATCAACATAACCTGAAAGGCCGCTCAGCAAGGAAGAAGCCACTGCTCCAAAACCGCCATAAAAAAGCCAGGCTACGGTTTGCAACTGCATATGGGGACAAAGATCATACTTTTTGGAGAAATGTCCTCTGGTCTGATGAAACAAAAATAGAACGGTTTGGCCATACTGACCATCGTTATGTTTGGCGGAAAAAAGGGGGAGGCTTGCAAGCCGAAGATCACCATCCCAATGGTGAAGCACGGGGGTTGTAGCATCATGTTGCAGTGGTGCTTTGCTGGAGGAGGGATGGTGCACTTCACAAAATAGATGGCATCATGAGGGAGGGAAATTATGTGGATATATTGAAGCAACATCTCAAGACATCAGTCACGAAATTAAAGCTTGGTTGCAAATGGGTCTTCCAAATGGACAATGACTCCAAGCATACTTCCAAAGTTGTGGCAAAATGGCTTAAGGACAACAAAGTCAAGTTACTGGAGTGGCCATCACAAAGCCCTGACCTCAATCCTATAGAAAATTTGTAAGCAGACCTGAAAAAGCGTGTGTGAGCAAGGAGGCCTACAAACCTGACTCAGTTACACCAGCTCTGTCAGGAGGAATGGGCCAAAATTCACCCAACTTATTGTGGGAAGCTTGTGGAAGGGTACCCGAAACGTTTGACCCAAGGTAAACAATTTTAAGGCAATGCTACCAAATACTAATTGAGTGTATGTAAACTTCTGACACACTGGGAATGTAATGAAAGAAATAAAAGCTGAAATAAATAATTCTCGCTACTATTATTCTGACATTTCACATTCTTAAAATAAAGTGGTGATCCTAACTGACCTAAGACAAGAAATTTTACTTGGATTAAATGTCAGGAATTGTGAAAAACGGAGTTTAATCTATTTGGCTAACGTGTATGTAAACTTCCGACTTCAACTGTATACCCATTGATTTTTGAAGAATATAACTTATAAATGCCTTTTGAGTTCAACAGCCACACTCCATGAGAACCCAAAATATAAACGTGTTTAACTCCAATGTTTGTAAACAAATAAAATGTAAACAAAAACTGTATAGCCTCAAAACACGGTTAAAACTATCATTTTGTTGTCATGGATGGTCAGTCCTTACATCCATAGCTCTGTCTATGTAATTGAGAATGATTACATTTCTCCAGGCCCATCCCTCAGCGTTTTACCGAGCCATGGGTGGGGAGCCTGCTTTGTTATTGTGTCGAATGCCGCTTTCAGCAGTCCTTACACAGGCCTACATTCGTGTGTGTGACACTGTGGGTGTAATGTACTGTATCTCTTACGTATTGAGAAGGTGTTGTTTTCCTAGCTCTATATAGTAAAGTTGGTTTATAGAATTGGCTCATGACTCTTCCTGTGACACAGATCAAGCGGTGACCTCATGTAAGAAAGTAGGTCACATCGAGGAGATCATATATCATTCGTCACATGTGAACTGTGTGATGATTGAATGGTTTATGGATCAAAGGCATATAACTTATTTCAGCATTCCCTAATGAAGACTATCATACCACGGCATTGTAGAATACTCATTCTAATGCATTCCATATAAAGCACTGTATTTGCATGGTAGATTTCAATGGCTATAGTTCATTTTTACATGTTTTTGTTTGAGCTGCTTTTGAAAGCAAAAGTCGAATTGAAAACAGTATTGGTATTGTTGAATTCGATTTTCATAATAGCAACTACGACTGATGGTTTGGTTAGCTAAAATAGCAAGTCTGTTTGTTTAGTTACCAAGCCAACTACAGTAGCTATCTAGTCAACTTGCTACCTACTTCAGTGGATGTCAAACACATTTCTACCTGCAAATGAATACATGTCTAGTGCCAAATGTGTTAAATTATGGCCATGGTATGAAAGGGTTATAATCACCTCGGGGCTCTATGCGTTCTCTGGAAAATAATGCAACCACATGGAAGTCAGTTCCAGTCGGCAGCGTGTCGTGGAACACACCTCCCACGTCGTTCATTATTTTCCATAGAACGCATAACCCCCTCGTTGATTATCCCTTACATATTCCTCCAAAGTGCCAAGAGTGTTCTCACAGAACAGAACCCCCCCCCCCCCCCACACACACACACACGTTCATACACACGCAAACAGAGAGCGAGAGATCCACACACTGCTTTGTTTTTCATTATATTTCTGGACTTTTTAAGGGGTAAAAATGTTTGACCATTGAAAAATCCTATTTTCCCTAACCCTTAACCTGATCCTAAACGTAATAATAACCTTACCCCCAAAACGTGAATTATTGGAACATTGTGGTCCTGATAAGGTAGGAAAACAAGCACACACACACACACACACACACACACACACACACACACACACACACACACACACACACACACACACACACGCACACACGCACGCACACACACACACACACACACACACACACACACACACACACACACCGTAGACACTAAGTACACCCCAACTATAATAAATTCACAAACTCTTTGCTTAGTATAGTGATGTTGAGATAAAACATAAAACAAGCTGAGGGCATGTTTAACTTCTGAAGAAAAAAAATTCCAAGGAAGTTGCTGCGAGCGCAAATAGATAAATAGATAACGGGCGGGATGCTTAAGCGGGGGGTACAGGAAACGCACAGACGGCATAATTGAGTCAGCAAGACGCGGGGCTATGAACTCATAAGAGACTCGAAATTGGAACGCAGGCAGGGCAGCGCTGAATACATGTGATACACTCACTCTACACATTCCTCTATTCCCGAAAACATCAGCTCACACCTTTTATACTGAACTGGTCAAATACTATTCTGGGACAAATACTGCTTCATCATGAAATACAAGGAACATGTCAAAAACCTCGCAATAACTTGACAAAAGTTTTGTTGAGTTAATAAAAATAGAGACTGGTCTTCCATCACCACATGTCACAGGTGGAATGTCAGATAGGCCTATGGCCCAATGTATCGTATTCTCATGTATATTTAGTTGGAGTTGAGTCCAATATTTATATTGTGTCTTACCAGAAAAATGGTATCGTGCTTTAGGAGTTCAATTCCTTGTTGGAGGTTTTGGTTACTCTAGAAATGAGTGACTAGCCTATGGGTTACGTTTTCTAAACACAACATGTATGTTATTCAATAGGTTACGGTTCAGTAACTTTCCGTTGTCTCTTACCTTTCGTAGAACGCACTGGGCGAGGATCACAACGGTCCAAACGAGCAGCTTCATCATCGCAGCGCACCTTCCGTCGCGGACCAGCCTGACACTACGAGTCTCCTTGGGTTGACATACACACAGCAGAAACGCTCGGCAGGGATCACAGCTTCACACAATCCAACACAGAGAGACGAGGCAGACACACAGGGAGAGAAAAAAATAATGTCCCCCCCCCGAAAAAAGTTTCGATGTAGGTATTTTTCTCTCCGTCTATTTCACCGTGTTTTCGATACCGATAATTAGTTGGTTTATCTTTTCCGGTCCGTTTCGTTTCTGAGAGGCATATCCATAGTTTTGAACGATGGATACTATTGGAGGACAGAAGTCGGGAAGTTTGCGCGGGGAGGCAAAGTCACCTTGCGGGAAGAGAACGTTTATCAGAATGAAGATCACGAGAGCATCTCCTGTACCACTCACAGCTGAGAGGTTGGTTTCAGAGAAAATGTTTTTGTTCCTTCTCCCCCTCTCTCTCTCTCTCTCTCTCTCTCTCTCTCTCTCTCTCTCTCTCTCTCTCTCTCTCTCTCTCTCTCTCTCTCTCTCTCTCTCTCTCTCTCTCTCTCTCTCTCTCTCCCTCTCTCTCCCTCCCCCTCTCTCTCTCCTTGTCTGTGCGTAAAGGCGAGCGCCTAGCACAATTTCCTGGCGTCTTTCAGACGGACCTCTTCACAAGACAGGTACGGTTTCTTCTCCTCTCTCACCTCACCTGTATTCTCAAACAAAATACAACGCCAGTATCAATGCTGATCCACTGTCTATTTTGTACTCTTCATCTCTGAAAAACACATCATTATCCTAAACGTTTCCCGAATGTTGGTAGAATTAGGTAAAACAAATATATACCGTACGTTTAATTCCCCTGTTATCTAGGCTACACATTTTCTGTTCAAATACTTTTAGAGGATAGGCCTCACCTACTCTTCGGTTTGTCACAAGCCTGTAGTCATCATGGAGGCAAAGTGATGCTGAGTAGGTATGTGTTGGTTGTTCTATTCTTGCTCATCAGTATTCTAGATGTTTGCAATCAGCAGATCACGATATTCTAATTATCTCTCAGACCTTAACTCCTGCTTGACACTACTCTACATATCTGTAAACTGTAGCAATTATTCAAATGACACATGGCAAAAAAAATAAAGCAAGCACAAATGAGCAACACAGTAACGGTAAAGCAAGCAATTAGGCCTAATGTGAACATTTATATTTCAGGCGCCATATACATCATTCGTTTGAGTAGAACATGTGAGATGAGAAAGATTAACAGGCTTTCTTCTCATTCCTTTCTATTGCTTAGCATCACCTAGGCCTGCTGTCTTATCCACAACAGCCTCTCTCTCTGTCTCTGTCTCTGTCTCTGTCTCTGTCTCTGTCTCTGTCTCTGTCTCTCTCTCTCTCTCTCTCTCTCTCTCTCTCTCTCTCTCTCTCTCTCTCTCTCTCTCTCTCTCTCTCTCTCTCTCTCTCTCTCTCTCTGGTTATTAAGTGTTTTTTGTCTAAATAAACGTGTCACCTTCTGAAATACAAAATAACTAGTAAGAAATGTTTTTATCTTTATGGGATGAAACAAAAACAAAAAACAAAGAAATACAAATTTCAGTATCTGGCACCACAAACTTTAAAAAAAAATCTTCAAATATCATTCAGGAACTGGAACTCCACATCACCCAGAGAGGATGATCCAAAACTCAGTAAAACATTTTTAAATATGAATGTTCCATGTATTAGAGCACGATGGCCCCAGATCTCTCTCAGTTTACAGCCAAGCCACAGCTGTTCTCTGTGTTACCATCCGTGTATCTGTTAGCATACACACACGCACACACACACACACGCACGCACGTACACGCGCACGCGCACGCGCACACACACACACACACACACACACACACATACATACAAATACACACGCGCGCACACGCACACGCGCACACGCGCACGCACGCGCGAACGCGCACACACGCGCACAGACAGACAGACGCATGCCTTAAAGACACTTTGTCATTTTACAATATTGATATGGAGGGTCTTTGATGAACGTTAATCACTTGTGGCCTATGTGCTACTATTCCTTAGTGACTGTGAAGCAAAACATGTCTCGCTCACTCAAAGCTGTCATGATCCAGTTTGTATTAACTCATACCCCAGTCAGGGGCCCTCTGGCCAAAGTGCACAGAATGTAGATATACTATCTGCAATGGCACCCTATTCCCTACACAGAGCATTACGTTTTACCAGGGCCCACAGTGCACCATATAAGGAAGAGAGTGCCATCTGTGCAACCTGAGCTCCTGGAAGCACAAGAGAAACGGCATGTGTAACAACTCACAGATGGAAGGGATTGACTGACTGCGTGATATAAATTATTTTATTTCAGGAATCTGTAGACTAACAATGCATTTTGATGGATCTGTTGCTTGACTGTGGAAGCGGATAATGCCAGTGCCTCTTCAGAATGAACATGTGTCTCTTTACTGCCCCCTTCTGGAGGAAAGGAACGGTACACAGTAGAGGAGATGATTATGGAGCTGTGAGCTCATATCCTTCAACACTGGGAGAAAACAACAAACACAGGGTTTTTTTTTTTACACTTTTAAAACAGCAACGTTTTTAGAGCAGCATTTCAAAAAGCGAACAACTTTAGAAGTGAGATGACATAAGAAGGAAAGTGAAGATACTGAACTAGAGTACTGATGAGGTTTAAATACGCTATATCCCTCACTTCATCTGAATATGTCCTCTCATCTTCCCTCTCCATGATAACGGGATAAAGTGAGAGACACTTCAGTGACAGAGCGTCTTCTATCAATTCTGGTCTGACTTCAAAGTAGTAATGGAGAAGTTATATTGTAACACTGAAGTTGTATTACAAATGTGATAGTGACAGACAGTGACAGAACAATCCTGATAATAACACAGAGTTAGTTCTGTGTTGCAGCCCTAGCCGTATCGAGGCCTTATGTCTCTCATTCTCACTCCGGACTACTCTCAATTTGCTCTACAACTACGTATTCATTTATTCTGTCGTGTCGTTTTGTAGAGTTATAATCAAATGCCTCTTTCTTCTGTCATTCCATCTCTTTCCCAGTCGTGGTGCATGCAAGACTACGGCCATGCGGCTGCTGGTTGCTGGTAGCGAGTTGCAATTATGTGATCAACATTGAAAGTGGCAGTTGAATTTCCCCCAGCTGCAGCTGTGCTCTGTAGCACTTAGTACGGCCACTCCCACTGTGTTCCGGTCCCTCTCCTCACCATACGACACACTGTGTTCCAGTCCCTCTCATCTCCTCACCATACGACACACTGTGTTCCGGTCCCTCTCCTCACCATACGACACACTGTGTTCCAGTCCCTCTCATCTCCTCACCATACGACACACAGTGTTCCAGTCCCTCTCCTCACCATACGACACACTGTGTTCCGGTCCCTCTCCTTACCATACGACACACTGTGTTCCAGTCCCTCTCCTCTCCTCACCATACGACACACTGTGTTCCAGTCCCTCTCCTCACCACACTACACACTGTGTACCTGTCCCTCTCCTCTCCTCACCATACGACACACTGTGTTCCAGTCCCTCTCCTTTCCCCACCATACGACACACTGTGTTCCAGTCCCTCTCCTCACCACACTACACACTGTGTACCTGTCCCTCTCCTCACCATACGACACACTGTGTTCCAGTCCCTCTCCTTTCCCCACCATACGACACACTGTGTTCCAGTCCCTCTCCTCTCCTCACCATACGACACACTGTGTTCCAGTCCCTCTCATCTCCTCACCATACGACACACTGTGTTCCGGTCCCTCTCCTCACCATACGACACACTGTGTTCCAGTCCCTCTCATCTCCTCACCATACGACACACTGTGTTCCAGTCCCTCTCCTCACCACACTACACACTGTGTTCCAGTCCCTCTCCTCTCCTCACCATACGACACACTGTGTTCCAGTCCCTCTCCTCACCACACTACACACTGTGTTCCAGTCCCTCTCCTCTCCTCACCACACTACACACTGTGTTCCGGTCCCTCTCCTCACCATACGACACACTGTGTTCCAGTCCCTCATTTCTCCTCACCACACGAAACACTGTGTTCCGGTCCCTCTCCTCTCCTCACCATACGACACACTGTATTCCATTCCCTCTCCTCTCCTCACCATATGACACACTGTGTTCCAGTCCCTCTTTTCTCCTCACCACACTACACACTGTGTTCCAGTCCCTCTCCTCTCCTCACCACACTACACACTGTGTTCCGGTCCCTCTCCTCTCCTCACCATATGACACACTGTGTTCCAGTCCCTCTCCTCTCCTCACCACACTACACACTGTGTTCCGGTCCTTCTCCTCTCCTCACCATACGACACACTGTGTTCCAGTCCCTCTCCTCTCTTCACCATACGACACACTGTGTTCCAGTCCCTCTCCTCTCTTCACCATACGACACACTGTGTTCCAGTCCCTCTCCTCTCCTCACCATACGACACACTGTGTTCCAGTCCCTCTCCTCTCTTCACCATACGACACACTGTGTTCCGGTCCCTCTCCTGTCTTCACCATACGACACACTGTGTTCCGGTCCCTCTCCTCTCCTCACCATACGACACACTGTGTTCCAGTCCCTCT